>NW_004524635.1:3192434-3218409 GCF_000260255.1 Octodon degus
AAAAAAAAAAAAGAGCAACTTAAACTGACCTTTTAATTTCTTTTCGAGCTGCAAGTACTATAGTATGGTACCACTGTGTTGATTTGAGATAAGGCACCAGCAGTTTTATATATTATTGCTTTTACAGTAGGACAAATATCCATGCAGTAAAAAAGTCAAATGAGATCTTAATATTACTACTATAAAAATAGTTTAGCTTCATTCACCCTCTGAAAGGGAGTCTCAGAGACCTATGCGTGACCCTGGAAATTGCAGTTAAAATCCTTATAAAGGATAACATTTAATATTCCTTTTCTTTTGACAGTTACAATTTGTAACTGATCTCATTGCATTTTACCTTGATGTTCTTTAACAGTATTACTGTGAAAACTTTGTTCATTTTCTTAATGCTGGATCTTTAATAATTGGTTTCATTATTTTGTTGAAGTACTCACATGACCACATTAATAATTTTTTTGATAAACTTCTAAAAGTAAATGGTAGTTAAAGAAGAGACTGAAAAAGCATTTAGGAAAGCTTGTACTAGAAACCTTCCTGGGCACTGAAAAGGCTAAGAGAAACTAACTGAATTATCTTGTGTAACAGTGATTATAAATTAACTACTGCGTGTGCCACTGTAGTTCCACAGTAGCTTGTTCTTTGTGACCTGAGCAAATCATTTAAATACATGCTTCAGTTCCCTGAACAGCTGACATTGCTGTAGTTTTGATATCCATACCCAGGAACCAAGATAGGCTTCTATAAAAAAAAATAGTCCTTTACTTAAAGCCACTAAAAATATTTTATTGGTGGCTTCTACCTAAAACACAGCATTAATTCAATATACAATTCTCCCATATTCATTTTATTTATATATAATGCTAAACAGCTACATTTGTCAAGATAAAATGTTCTGGTTTAGATTATAGATAGCAGATTTCCTATCAAAATAAAGAGGTAAATAAATAGTTATAGCCATTTTGTTTATACTGCAAGTTTTAATGTTGCTTAGTTGCACTGATGAACGATATGACTGGAGGTGTACTTATTTTCCTCACTTCACTGCTCTTGGCTCTGCTTTCTTACAATATTACTCCATCTGGAATGACAAGCAAGAATGAACCAGCAGACACCTACAGAGTAAGATCTGCTATTGAGCGGGGCACTGATTTCACAATCTGGCTGAACTGATAAAGCTTAATATGGAAGAATTTTGACTATTTCCCCACCAATCTAGACCTATTACTCATTTTTAGATTTTTCTTTAAAGCACATTCTGTTGTTAAACATTAACTCAGCAAGGACGTTAAGAAAGCTTATAACTTAACTGATTAAGGTAGATTGACACTGTTTCCTCAGTATGTTCACAGAAGTCCTTTTGTTTAATAATTTAAAGATATCATACACTTTATAATGAAAAGCGGTGAACAATTTGGCAGCATCACGTCCTTTATAATTCAAAGAAATGGAAAGGGTATATGTGATGCCTGTGTTTCTATTTTCCTTTTCTGTTTGTGAATGCTGCCATCCTTTAAAAACAAAATGATATATAATGTTACAGTTTTATGGTCATAAATATTTTCTTTCTGAGGATTAACAAGGGTGTTTATTTTCTAATCTTCTCTGTATAGTCTTTTCTAAAGTTCTGTTTTTTTGATCCTTTCATGCCTAGTAATCTTTGGTTGACTGAATATATTCAAGTGTAAGTTTCTCACATCTGCTACATCATTTTTACTTGTCATACCTTTGCCAGCTTCCAAAATTTGTCTTTCTTATATCTTCTCCCTTGTCTACAGTGATATGTTTATGGTGTTTTTGATTTTTGTATCAAAATTTCAATGTCACTGTAGTAAACACCAGCACATGTTTACTCATTTAAATGAAAGTGTCAGTTTTGTGCAGTGGCGGTATCATAGCCAAGGAGGTTTATTGCTAATTGCAAATGAAAATGTATGCACTTCTTTTTAAATTTTAAATAGAATAAAAAAATTTCAAAATAATTAAAAAGATATAGAATTTACAAACAAGATGATAGGAAATTAAAATGGTTGTTATATTGTATATTGTTATCTTTCATCATATTTTAAACCAGAAGTGAAGCTCAGCAAGTGTGTGCAAAGTAGAAAACATTTTAAGAATCACATTTTTCTTCTTTCTTTCTTTCTTTCTTTCTTTCTTTCTTTCTTTCTTTCTTTTTGATTTTGGGACAGGGTCTACAAGGTCTCACTACATAGAGCCTTGTAGTGATCCTTCTGTGTTCAGCCTCCCAAGAGCTGGGACTATAGGCACGTGCCACCATGCCCAGTCTCTATCACAGTCTTAACGCACCCTGGGGGCCGGGCTGGCATGGCATGCCAGGGATCGAACCCCAGCCACTGCATCTGCCTAAGCAAGTGCTTCAATCCGCTGAGCTATTTGGCCAGCCCCACATTTTAATTTTTTTATAGATACCACTAAATAATCATGTTTTCAGGGCTGGCCAAATAGCTCAGTATATTAAAGCGCCTGCAAGCAGGCACAGGGGCTGGGGGTTTGATGCCCAGGCCTGCCTTGCCGACCCCAACCGTGGGGCGCAATGAGATGGCAATTGAGACTGGGCGTGGTGGCACGTGACTGTAATCCCAGCATTTGAGAGGCTGTAAAAAGGTGGATCACTAGAGTCCAATCTAGTAGTGAGACCCTGAACACCCTGTAGACCCTTCCCTAAAATACAAAAATAAATAAATAAATAAATAAATGTCACGTTTTCTAGAAAACTACTTATGAATTATCACATTTATTTTGTTTTTGTTGAAAGGTTGTAGAATTTTAAAACTAAATTGGATTCATTTAAAAGATTAGTTAGATGATTCTAATTATTAGGCAAACAAAAGTGAACTCAGAGATCAGCAGTTTGAATAGTAATTCAAGATACAGAGATTTTTAGATGCAAGCCTAATTTGGTTTTAAATATGCTTAATTTTACATACTTCCACATTTCTTCAGACTAATTAAATGACCCCTTCTACAGAAGTAAGTTTGAGGAATCTTAGTCTTAAGTTTTTATAGAGTCCCCCAAATATTGTGCCCTTAGAACGAACAGTGCCCATAGCATGAACAGTGGAATTCCATGTTTGACTCAGCCATTCCTTGCTGTTGACCCTAATTTCATTACCTGTTATCTGTGTCTGCTTAAGAACAAAATACACAAGGTCACTAATGCCTTTATTTTGGAATTACCCTTAGTATTGAGATAAAATAGGTATTTGCCATGTTAGTCTAAAATTTACTATGATTTGTTTACAAGATTAGGTGACAGTGGTGAACACAATTATGATGGCTTAGGTGCTAGATACTGTGTCAAGTATCTGATTCCCTTGGCTGCTGCGTTATCAGCAGAATGCTAGGACTCAAGCTAGAGTGGTATAATAATGTTTGGTTTTTTATTGCTATATAACACATTATCTTACTGTATTGGTGTGACTTTTATTGACATATAGTTCCTGTGGATTAGAAATTTGAAGGTAGCTTAGCTAGGCTGTTCCTTCTTGAGATCTCTCAGGAGGTTGCTGGCTGCTGATATCTCTCTCTGGTGCTTGTTTTTGTTCTTGCTCACTCTCTGTCTTTCTCCCTGTCTCTGTCTCTCTCTTTATATATAGTGAATGTATATTCAAAAGATAAATTTTATGATATATACTCAAATATATAATATATAGTATTTCTTGAATATGTGTAGTTTTTGGGGGAGTTTTATCCCAGTAAAGCTGTGATTAAAGCAGTTGTGTCGTGAATAGCAACCTGTACTCAGGCACGGCTTCCCTGGGCTATAGTATGCACTCCATGGTGGGTCAGTCATATGCCTACTAAACCTATAACCACATTCACTGACCATATATCCACAAAGTAACTTCCTAACTTCTGTTTGTTGTTTTCACAGTTTTTCTGCTAGTCACTTTGATTTAATCCTGAGTCTTTTTTTTTTTTTGTATTTTAGTACAGAGTCTATAGGGTCTCATATGTAAATTGGGCTCATAGTGTTCCGCCTGTTCTCAACCTCCCAAAAGCTGGGATTTCAGGCATGCACCACCACACCCCGTCTCAAGCCTGAGTCTTCTTTTAACACATTGCAAGCAGTCCTCTAGAATGACTTACATTCATCTCTTCAGTTTCCATTTCTCATGTTGTAATCCTGTTCCCACTTCCTACTTCATTGCCATATTACTCATACCACGAATTCTTAGCTAGTCTGAGATCTGCTCCCAGAATTACCTTCTACACGTTTTTCTCTATCATATGAAAGATATATTCCAGGTGACCTGAACTTGAGTCCTGGTTTCTCGCTTTCCTTCTTGGGCAGCATGAGTTGGTCACCACCTTCTCCACCAACTACTGGTACCTGGGCTTACTCTGGGCCCCCAGCCAACTGGTCGGGCTGACCAGCAGTGATGCCAGAGTCTGTGCTGGCACCTAGGGCTCCCAGGTCTCCATGTCTCTCTCCACCATCCTCCAGGACGACATGGCGTCTGTGGGCCTGGCCACGGGAGTAGCTGGGGGTCTGGCTGGTATGGGCAGCATCTAGACTGTGAAGGAGACCGTGCAGGACCTGAACGACTGCCTGACCTCCTATCTGGAGAGAGTGAGGAGCCTGGAGATGGAAAATTGGAGGCTGGAAAGCAAGCTCCGGGAACACCGGAGAAGAAGGGGTCACCAGTCAGAGACTGGGGCCATTGCTTCAAGACTTGGAGGAGCTGAAGGCTCAGATGTCCAAGAATTCTGTGGACAAAACCTGCATTGTCCTGCAGATTGACAATGCTCGTCTTGCTGCTGATGACTTTAGAGTCAAGTATGAGATGGAGCTGGCCATGCGTCAGTCTAGAGAACGACATCCACAGGCTTCACAAGGTCATCGGTGACACCAAGATCACTCAGCTGCAGCTGGAGACAGAAATCGAGACTCTGAAGGAAGAGCTGATGTTCATGAAGAACCATGAGGAGGAAGCCAGAGGCCTTCAAGCCCAGATTGCCGGCTCTGGGTTGACTGTGGAGGTGGGGGCACCCACATCTCAGGACCTCAGCAAGATTATGGTGGACATCAGGGTCCAGTACCACATGCTGGCTCAGAAGAACCGAGAAGAGCTGGACAAGTACTGCTCCCAGAAGACGGAGAAGAGCACCACAGTAGTTACCTCACAGCCTGCTGAGGTTGGAGCTGCCAAGACGACACTCAGAGCTGAAGTGCGTGGCCCAGTCCTTGGAGACTGACCTGGAGTCCATGAGAAATCTGAAGATTGGCCTGGGGAACAGCCTGAGAGACCTGGAGGCCTGCTATTCTAGGGAGATGGAGCAACTCAATGGTGTCTTGCTGCACCTGGAGTCTGAGGTGACACAGACATGAACAAAGGAGCAGCACCGGGCCCAGGAGTACAAGGCCCTGCTGAACATCAAGGCCAAGCTGGAGGCTGAAATCGCCATGTACCACCACCTGCTGGAAGATGGGGGCGATTTCAGTCTCAGCGATGCCCTGGACAGTAGCAGCACCTTGGTGCAAATCATCCAGAGAACCACCATCCACAAAATCGCAGATGGAAAATTAGTGTCTGAGACCAATGACAACAAAATGTTGAGACACTGAAGCAACAGGAATGAGGTGTCCTTGGAAAATAGTGAGCAAATAAAAATTCAGAGGTCACTGGACAAAAAGATCCGTTCCATGAGTCCTCCTTACTGAACATAGAGTGAAGCAAAAGGAAATACTAGTAAATATTCTTTGTAATTTTAAAGAGAGGAAAAAAACAATAAAAATGATGTAGAATTTCAAAACAAGATGATAGGAAATTAACAATGGCTAGTATACTGCCTATTACTGTCTTCAAAGTAGTTACTCAGATTATAAGATACTGGCATGCAAAACTGATCAAACAATATAAGCACTAAATGTTCTTTTCAACAAACTAGCAGATTCTAGTAGTACAATTATCTGAGGTATCTTTGGTGTGTATATGTATATATTTTTTTCTTTTTTTAATTTTCCCCCCCTTTTTTTTTCTCCTTTCCCCATCCTAATTGTTCTTTCATTTTGAGCAATTTCTTTCCCTTTCATAATGTCTATTATACCTTGTGGGTTTCTCTTACTGTTTCAGTTTCTTATACTAGGAGACAATATGATCTTTAAAAATGTGAGTCTGATTTATTTCTCACTCACACATTGGGCTTGGGCTGGGTCCGGAGGGGTCTAGTAGGTGCAGGGGAGCGTGGAAGCTGTCCTACACACTCGCCAGGCCTGGGCTTGGACTGCTTTCTTTATAGCTGAGTAATACTCCACTGTATAAAAATACCACATCATTTTTTAGGGATTTTTTCTTCTCTGGACATTTCATTGAAATGCAGTTATTGGGGCCGGGTAGATGGCTCAGTAGAATAAGCACTTGCCTGGCAAGCACAAGGGCCTGAGTTCAATCCCTGGTTCTGCCAAATTAAAAAAAAAAAAAAAGAGCCAGAGAGATGGCTCAGTGGAATAAGTGCTTCCCTGGCAAGTGCAAGGGCCTGCGTTCAATCCCCGGTACCGCCAAATTTAAAAAAAAAAAAAGGAGGGGCCAGAGAGATGGCTCAGTGGAATAAGCACTTCCCTGGCAAGCGCAAAGGCCTGAGTTCAATCCCCAGTTCCGCCAAAAAAAAAAAAGCAGTTATTGTATAAAAATGTTATTTTGTACATATATATGTGTATGTGTGCATGTCTGGCTTCTTTTATGTAACATGATTTCAGGGTTTACTCAATTTTTAGAAAGGTTCTATGCTTGCCATGATTTAGTACAGGGTCTAATAGCAAAGAATGTCCCTCTCTGGTTGTTACTCAGGAGCTGTAATCTTGGACATGTAAATTATCTTCTGAATCACCAGTGTGCTTTTAGTTGGGTTTTCTGTACCTCTTCTCCCTCTCTTGCCTCCACATCTCCTGTTAAGCTTTAACTAGTATGTTTCCATTGCCATCATATCATTAGCTTCTGTCAATTCTAAACACTTGAGTTTCTCTAGGGTGATTGTAAAAAATTCCCACAAACCAAGTTGTTTAAAAAAACAGTTCTGAAGGATGTAAGTTCAAAATCAGAGCAATACTGTCTCTATAGTCTGTAGCAGAGAATCCTTCTGATGTTTGCCAACAGTCTGCCTTTAATTAAAAAAAAAAAACCCAAGAAACTTAATAATCTGAACAGATTCTGATCATTGTGTGTGTGTGTGTGTGTGTGTGTGTGTGTGTGTGTGTGTTGTTACATTATGTGCTATATAATGCATAGTGGAATTGGGATCATTTTTTACCTAAAGCAAGTGGCATAGATGACAAAGACTGCAGCTTTATGTCTCTCCAGCAAACCAAGTAGAACTTAAATGAAACTATAAATATTTTAACATCAGTTGGTTTCTGCCACCAACCAGGACTAGTCCTAATGAAAACTGGATCTGCTAGTATGAAGTTAATGGGAAGCAGGGCAGGATAGGTCCATATTTAGTGTCAAGAAAACTTTGTTTTGAACATGCTAGGCATATAGTAGTTTTGATCACTAGCAAAATTATTATTTTAAGAATTAAAATAATCTTTTTTTCTCTTTGAGACAAAGATTTAAATTTTGATAATATGTAATATATTGCAAATGAAAATACTCAATTTGTATACTCTTTCTACAGTTTGCCTACTAGTCTGTTGCTGGAACTCAAGGTGAGATATATATTCCTAGATTGCTCAATTCTAAGCATATACAGTACTCTCCATAGAGTTTTCTTGAATGATGTTAACTGTTAAGATTTTACTATTAAGATTTGAACACTTTTAAGTCTCTTATCATTATGCAAAGAACATCAAAATAAGTTTATTCTGATGGGATAGCTTAAATAATTTCTATTCTTAATTATTTTCTTGGAAGCTGGGGCTTTATTTAGTTTTCCCATCTTTGAGATGCAATACCTTACACCCACAACTAAAATGAGGTTGAATTTGGCTCAGTTTCAGGAGATTCAGTCTCTGGCCAGCAAGCTCCAAGATAGAAACATTATGGTAGAAGTAAGTGTTCAGCAGAGCAAGGCTACTTCATTCATGCAGCTAGGAAGCAGAACAGGGATTTAGTGTCACAGATAAGCAGATGAAGAACATATGTAATACCTATGGTTCTGCCTCCGTGACCAACCCAGGTACACTGAGGAGTGTGCTTTACTAAACTGCTAGGCATTTCTTAATCCATTGAAGAGACACATCAAGATTACTGCTAGCAGTGGGGTGCTAGACTTCTTGACTGTTTATGTTCAGACCCATAGATCCACAAACTTAGACTTTGTCCAGCAGAGTTGCAAAGTGTATTTACTTGTGCTTCTATAAGTACTTGTGAAATTTCCCTCTAGTTTATTTTTTCATTCATTTTCCAGCATGTAACATTTGAATATTTTGTTTAATGCTTCTTTGAGAATTACAGTAAATTTCTTTCACACCCATATCATTAAGCATCCAACAGAGGAGGCAGAATTATGACAATATGAAGAAATCTCTATGTCCTGACCCCTCTTGTCCTGGCATAATTATTAATGCCACTTCTTTCATTTTCAAATGTTCTGGTTTGCAGTAGCCAACATCATTCTAAATAATGAAAAACTCAGGGTTGGGGTGATAGCTCAGTGGAATAAGTGCTTGCCTAGCTACCTCAAGGTCCTGAGTTTGATTCCTGGTACTACCAAAATAAATAAGTACTCAAAACTTTTACTCTAAGATCAGATATAAGACAAAGATGTCCACTGTGACCACTCCTATTCATTATAGTTCCGAAAACATTAGCCAGAGCCATTAAACAAGAGAGAGAAATAATAGGAATAAGGATTGGAAAGGAAGAAGTTGAACTGTCATTATTTGCAGATAATATGATACTATATATGGAAAACCCAAAAAGCTCCACCAGGAAACCCCTAGAATTAATGAAGAAAGTCAGTAGCATAGCAGGATACAATGTTAGCACTCAAAAATCAATACACAAGCAACATACTCATTGAGAAAGAAATTAGAGAACCAACACACTTCATAATAATATCCAAAAAAATGAAATACTTGGGAATTAATCTAACAAAAGAAGTAAAATATCCATATAATGAAAATTATACACTGTGGAAAAAAGAGATCAAAGAGATTTCAGAAAATGGAAAGATATTCCTTGTGCTTGGATAGGAAAAGCCAGCATTATGAAATGGCCATACTTCCAAAGTTGTTAGACAGATTTAATGCAATCCCTATCAAAATACTATTCGCATACCTCACAGATCTAAAGAAACCATGCCTAAAATTCATTTGAAACCAGAAAAGATCTAGAATAGTAAAGGGAATCCTGGTCAACAAAGGCAAGGCAGGTGATATTATAATCTCTGACTTGAAATTGTATTACAAAACTGTAATAAAATCAGCATGGTGCTGGCCAAAAAAAAAAAAAAAAAGCCAGACTGGAGGATCAATGGCAGAGATTAGAAGATACAGACAACAACTACAATGACACTCAGTCACCTTATCTTTGGTAAAGGACCAAACAAATTCACTGGAAGAAAGATAGCATCTTTTTTTTTGTTTTGTTTTTTGGATTTTTTAGGGAATGTTCTACAAAGGTGTTCGGGGTCTCACTTCTAGATCAGACTCATAATAATCCTCCTGTTTACAGCCTCCCAAGAGCTGTAATTAAGGTGCACACCACCACGCCCAATCTCAGTTGCTGTCTCAGTGCGCCATAGGGGTGGGGCCACCACGACAGAGTTGGGGATTGAAATCCTGGCCCCTGCACCTGCTTGCAGGCGCATTAATCCACTGAGCTATTTGGCTGGCCCTGCCTCTTTGGTAAACGGTACTGGAAAATGTGGGTCTCAACATGCCAAACACTAAAACTGAATCTAGATCTATCCTCATGCATTAAACCAACATCATAATCAAAGATCTAAATATTAAGGCAGAAACACTAACTCTACTGGAATTGAAAGTAAGTAGAAAAAAGAATAAATAAAAAAGAAAAGAAAGTAGGTAGAAATCTTGAAGACATAGGCAGAGTTCATGAACAAAAAGCACACTACACAGGAAATACTTCAAAGAATCAACAACTGGGATTTCCTCTTACAAGGAAGTTTCTGCACATCAAAAGATATTAACAGAGTGCAAAAACAACCCACACATTGGGAAAAAAATCTTAACCAACAGTCATTTAGACAAAGGACTTTTATCTGGAATATATAAAGAACTAAAAACAATCAGGCCCCCAAAATTGAAATATCCAATCCAAAAATGAGCATCTGAAATAAATACACATTTGTCAGAGAAGAAATACAAATGGCAAATAGATACATGAAAAGATATTCCACAGCACTGATCATTCAAGAAATGTAGATTAAAACAATACTCAGGTTCCATCTCACTCCAGAAAGAATGGCTTTCATCAAGAAATCAACTAATAACAAATACTGGAAAGGCTGTGGAAAAAAAGGATCCCTTCTCCACTGTTGGTGGTAGTGTAGACTGGTACAACCATTGTGGAAATCAGTGTGGAGACCCCTCAAAAAAGTAGGATTAGAAATCCCATTCAACTCAGTTATTCGCCTTCTAGGTATTTTTCCAAAAGAACTGAAGTCATCATACCACAGTGATATATTTGTACCCATGCTTATAGCAGCACAATTTGTCATAGCTAAATCTTGGAAACAATCCAGATGCTCATCACCTGAGAAATGGATAAAAAAGATGTGATTTTTTTTTTTTTTTTTTTTTTTTTTTGTTCCTGGAATGCCTTCAGGGCACTTTTGGCCAGCTGGAGAGGTGTGAGGTTCGAACTCCAGCAACCTGAGGCTGACAGCTTTGTGGAAGCAGCCACTTAAAGGCCTGAGCTAGGGCCAGGCCCCCTGCAATTATTTTTCTTTTTTTTTTTTTTTTTTTTTTTTTGTTCCTCGAATGCCTTCAGGGCACTTTTGGCCAGCTGGAGAGGTGTGAGGTTCGAACTCCAGCAACCTGAGGCTGACAGCTTTGTGGAAGCAGCCACTTAAAGGCCTGAGCTAGGGCCAGGCCCCCATGATGTGATATTTTTATACAATGGAGTATTACTCAGCTATAAAGAAAGATAAGCTTGAGGCTTTTATAGGTAAATGGATGCAACTAGAGGTTATACTCATAAGTGAAATAAACTCACATGTGTAAATATCATTGTCTCCCTAGTATAAGAACCTGAAAGACTAGATAAAATCTGAAAGGTACAATAGATACAGTAAAACAGAAAGAAGCTGAACATAAAGAGTGAACAATGGAGATGGGGAAAAGAGAAAAGATAGGAAAACACTAGAAGTGGTAAAATCATGTAAGTATATACAGAAGATAGTAAGATAATTGTACTACTAATTTCTACTAGTTTTTTTGAAGGTAACAGTTAATGTTTACAGTATTTTACTTTTTTTTTTTTTTTTAAGAGGAAGAGAGGTCTATTTTAGTTTACAGTTTGTAGAGGTTTCAGTCCATAATCCACTGGCTCCAATGCAGGGTGGCACAGCAGGGCAGGCACAAAGCAGCAAAACAGCTATGGAGAAGACAGTTCTCTTTCTGTCCCTTTTATCCGATCCAGGCTACCTGTCCTTAGAGTGTCATCACATTTTTTAATTCAAGCATCACACACTTGAAATCCAACTATTTCTGAAAAGCTTCACCATTGACCACATGAGTCTTTCAGGGGACATAGAGACATGAGCTTTAACAGACCCTTCCCAAGCATCTTGTGGTGTCCTAAGGATTTTCTTTCAGCTGCCAAGGTACCTTAGGAAGCTGCTTGCTCCACACTGGCTTGATATCTCACCCCCATTGGGGTTTTTCTTTTAATAAGAAATACACATAAGCACCTACCTGGCAAACAGAGGGACCTGAGTTCAATCCCTGGCCCCACGTGCTGTACTAGCTACAATATTTTACTTTGACCAACCTCATATGCTGATATCTGTAACCTGAGCAACTACTTTAAGGATAGCAATATGCAATATAACAACCACTGTTGAATACCTTGCTTTTTAAAAAATCTATCATTTCCAATATTTTCTATTGTTTTCTACTCTTCTTGAAAATATATTGTAAAAAATAAAAATTAAAAAGGATAAGGAAAATAATAAGGTTTATTGAAAGAAAGAGTTAATGTTTAATTGTTTGAACTTTGCATGCCTGTATATGGTAATTTGAGTAACAAATTTGATAACAGTATGTAATATAACAACCATCAATAATTTTCTATTGTTTTGAAATTCTGTACCAATTATATTGCTTTGTTTTTTTGTCTTTGTTCTTGTTACTTGTTTTTTGTTTTTTCCTCTTTAAAGTAAAATTTTTGTACAGTTTCTCTAACAGCAGTGGAGCACCCATCTCTGACAAGACAAAACAAACCAAAAATGGGGGATATAAATGAAAGACCTTTTGTAGCAAAAAAAAATATGTATGCATATATACAAAATAGGATAGATATGTAGCTACTTCTCATACTTCAAGGAGAAGAAAGATTTGTGCTAATATTGTTTAGACAAGAGATCACGTCTGCATCTTGTACTGAGAATAACTACTACGAAGACAACAATATGCATTGTATTAATTATTGTAATTGTCCTATTAAGCTGTTTTGAAACTGCCTCATTGCTATTTCTTTCTCATTAAAATTAATTTAAAAAGTTTAAAAAATCAAAAAAAATTAAAAATGTTCTGGTTTGGTAAATAAATAAGAGTTACAACGTGAATAGTGTTTAGGCATTAGATTGATTTATCTAAAGCACTGTGGAAATTGAGATCAGTTAGATAAGATGAGAAGGAACAGATATCTTAAACATGACAAACGCAGCTCATGCTCAGAAGACATAGGACTGACCTTTGGTTCTTGGAAATACCCAAATGCAGTATAAAAAATTTCATCTGTGTTTTTTAATATGTAGCATATGTTTTATAAATTGTAATCTTAAAAAAAGAGAGAAAAGTGTCAGTGCTCTGACTTTTTATCATCTTTCCCAATCCCCCAACCCACCCCTCACTCTGGTTCTTGGGAGACTCACTTTGAGCAACTGTTGAGATTTTGGTTTTGAAATTGGAAAGATTAAAAGGAGAAATTGAGATGTGTGTTTCCCTTGTTTTTTCCTAAATCTTTTCATTTTACAAGGAATTTTGTACATTAAGTAAGAAAAGGTTATAATTAATGGCAAAAATCTTCTTAACAATGGTTGAGGTTGTATATTATTGGGCCTCAAAGATTTTCTGTAATTATTATAATGCCACATAAAGTTTAATCTGTAGTATGGAATCTGATATACTGCTCATTTCCTTTGACTGTCATTTAATCCATTTCACTAATGTAAAATTCTTTAGGCAATTCTTAATTAGAAAAAATACTTGTATAAGCCAGTGCAGATTAGAATGTTATTGTGCTTACAACCAGGTTTGAGTGTAACTGTAATAAATGTTGGAGAAGGTCAGTCAAAAGTTTCCCCTGAGGGGCTGGTGAGATGGCTCAGTGGTCTAAAGCACCTACTTAGAACAAGCTTAGCAAAGCACAGGGACCACGGTTCAATCCCCCAGCACCACATGCCAGCCAGCCCCGCCCCCTGGTGGGCTGAGCTGGCCACACACACACACACACACACACACACACAAATAAATAAATAAAAATTTTAAAAAATTTCTTTTAAAAAAAAAAAGTTTCCCCTGAAACTGCTTTTTCCATTCTTTCAGACGATGAAGGTATATAACTTTATCTTTTCTCTCTTTCTTCTTCGAACAGAGTAAGTAAAGCTTCAGTGGAAAGTATCCATTGACTCTCTAGGTACCAGGCAAAAACCAATATTGCATGCTTAGCCACGCAATGTTTTATAGAAATGTTGAATGGATCTTTCAGGTAAAAAGATCAGGTGGGAAAGTACAGAAGTTAGAATTGCTGTTTTGTGAAATAATGAAAAATCAGTGACCTAAAATAAGATGCATTTTGTGACCAGTGAGATAGCTCAGCAGACTAAGCATCGGCTTACACAGTGCAGTAACCAGGGTTCAATCCTTGCAGGTATGGGGTCTAGCGTATTGGCTCACAACTGTAATCCTAGTTCTAGGGAGGCTTAAAACAGGAGGATTACTGTGAGTCTGAGCTGTGTAGTGAGAGCCTGTACCAAAAACATTTAAAAAAAACAAAAAAAGATGCATTTTGGTGAAGTATCTATCAGTGGTACAGAGTAGAGGATGCAGAAACAATTTCAAGGGGCCTCAGAGATAGCTCAGCAGTCTAAGTGCTGGGCTGGCAAACACAAAGACTGGGTTTGATCCCCAGTACCGGGCCTGCCTTACCTCCAAGCTACAGAGTGAGACCCTGTACCGAATATATAAATATAAATTTAAAAAATTAAAGTTTAATGAATGTTAAACATTCTTTGTATTCTGTTTTATTTAAAAAAAAAAAAAAACCTCAAGCACATTCAACTGTTTGATCTTTGATAAAGAGGCCAAAAGCATTCACTGGAGGAAAGATAGCCTCTTTAATGAGTGGGGCTGGGAAAACTGGCTAACCACATGCAGAAGATTAGATCTAGACTTGTGTCTCTCACCATATGCTAAGGTAAATTCAAAATGGATGAGAGAACTGCATCTTCAACAGAAACAACCTGCTGGAAGATAAAGTAGGTAAACGTAAGTCAAACTGTTTCATTATAAACCTTGGAGAATACTTAAAAAAAGAGGAGGTTCAGCTGCGATACTGATATCTCCTTTCAGGGCACACTTCAGTGAGCATACTTCCTTCTACATCCTACCACCACCAGCAAGAGTCTACTGCCAATTAGCAGTGGATTGGGTTGGGAACTGAGCCTTAAATATGGCCTTTTGGGAGATACTAAAGATTCAAACTCTCCTTTCTTTTAGGCATGTATTTTTGATGAATATGCTAGAGTTTATTGGTATGAACACTTAAGGCAGGAATTTATAGACATGGAATTTTATAGTTGATAATAGAAAATGTAATTAAAAGTCAAAATTTCAATATTACATTGAAAATTCCAAATAGACAAATATAAATGGGCTTATAACATGAGCAAGGCTCCTTTCTCAGAACAGACATTTAAAAATATCCATTGAGCTGAGCATGGTGGCACACATCTATAATCCCAGCACTCAAGAGGCTGAGGCAGGAAGATTGCTGTGAATTCAAAGCCAGCTTGGTCTACATAGTGAATTCAAAGCCAGCCTGAATTTTGAGTAACCTGAGCTACATAGAACTTCATAGCAAGACCTTGTCTCAACCCCTGCACCCCAAGTCCATTGAATGAATACTTAATACATTTGCTAACTACTATGGAAGTATAAAATTGCTTATAATTTTTTGTTTGTAGTTTGCCTTGCATTTGCTAAAAGCAGTTAAAAGTAAATGTATTTTTTATATTTTCTCAAGGTAGTAAGACAGACTAGTAAACAAAAATGTACTTGAATAAAAGGGCAAATTCTCTGTCGGATAGCTCCAAATGTGTTGATGCAAGAGATTTATAGATGTCAGGCTTTGAGAGATTGTTAAATTTCCTTAATATTTTTTCCTCCAAGGCGGTAGCTCTATTTGCCACCATTGATACAGAAGTTGGAGGATGGCACAGTTGGCCTTGTTGCTGGCCTGAAAGTTTTCCATCAAGGCTTTGCTAAAGTCATAACTGCCTTTCCTTATGATCTTGCCAGTAGAACATATAAAGAATTGAAAAAAAAAATCAAATTCCCCAAATTTAAAGACCCAGTCCAAACATGGGCATCTGAGATGAACCCACAATTCTCATAAGAAATACAGTGGCAAATATATGAGAAAATTTTCCACATCATTGGTCATTCAAAAGATGCAAATTAAAACAACACTGAGATTCCGTATAACTCCAGAAAGAATGGCTATCATCAAGAAATCAAACAGTGGCCGGGGAGATAGCTCAGTGGCATAATCACCTGCCTGGCAAGCACAAGGTCTGAGTTTGATTCCCAGTACCAGAAAAGGAGAAAAAGAAATCAACCAGTAGCAAGTGCTGACAAGGTTACTGGGGAAAAAGGAACCCTTCTCCCCTGTTGATGAGAGTGTAGACCAGTGCAACCACGGTGGAAGTCAGTGAGGAGATTCCTCAGCAAATCTAGGATTAGAAGCATCATTAGTGGGCTGGCCAGATAGCTCAGTGAACTAAAACACCTGCTTTGGCAGAGTACAGTGACTAGGGTTCTATTCCTGGTGTGCCTTGTCGGTCCTGCCTCCAGGGTGTGCTGAGACAGAGACTGAGACTGGGCAGCTGAAAATAGGAAAATCACTATGAGTCTGATCCATGTAGTGAGACCCTGTAGACCCTGTAAGACCATGTCCTAAATTCATAATAAAAAAAAAGTACCATTAGACCCAGCTTTTCCACTTCCCCTGTCATTGTGTCTTCACATAAGAGTTAAAAACACCTGACATTGACAGTTTTGAAGAATGTGAGTGAGGTTTTTTAACATCTCCCACAGTTACCATTTATCTGGTGTCCTTCTCATGATTAAATAGGGTGTTTTGGATTTAGGGGGAAAAAGCACAGGTAACACACCATTTCATCTTGTATCAAGGGCATATGTAATCACCCAGCCTTATCCCTAATGTTGTTAAGCTTGGTCACCTATATAGTATTGATCAGGTTTCTTGACTGTGTAAATATCCTTTCTACCACACCCATTTTTTTTTAATTAATGTATTTGGTTGTTACAGGGTCTTACTGTACAGCTTAGACTCATAGTTACCCTCCAGTTCTCAGACTCTGTGGCTGACTCTGCCCACCTTGAGGATGGAGTTGGTGTGGCATGTGGTGCCAAGGATCACACCATGGTCCCTGCATTTGCCTAAGCTTGCCTAAGCATGTGCTTTAGCCCACTGAGGTCACTCACCGGCCCCTCACCCATTTGAATGATATGTTTTCATTTTCATTCAGTGCTGTGCATGTGTCTCTGTATTTGGATTTGGTTTTGTTTTTAGCTTTGGCTTTGGCTTTGGTTTTGGTTTTTGAGGCAGCGTCTCTCACTTTATAGTTCAGGTTGCCCTCTTAACTCGCTGTGCAGCCCACGCTACCCTTGAACTCGTGAAGATCCTCCTACCTCAGCCTTCCAAGTGCTGGTATCACAGGTGTACACCACCACACCTGACTATGTATGTTTTCTTTTGAGACTTTTTTTTGCCCAGAATTTATTACATTGTTTGGATTTTAAAAATTTGAAAATTTTTTTTTCCTGTTTTTGGCCTGTTGATTTCTAGTTTGATTTCATAATAGCAGAGAGCACACATTCTATGATTTTAATACTTCTAAATTTGTTTAAAATTTTCTTTTATAGCCCAAGATAGGGCCTGTTTGGTTGTTTGATTCCATTGGCTTTTTTTTTTTTTTCCAGAACCGGGGATTGAACTCAGGCCCTTGTGCTTGCCAGGGAAGCATTTATTCCACTGAGCCATCTCCCCAGCCACCATTGGCTTTTAAAATTCAATGTAAAAGTAAAATCTTTTATACATGTCAGTTATGCCTCAATAGTTAATTACTTGTTAAATTCTTGCTATTTTTCCATCTTCTAGCAATTGCTGATTGTACGGGATTGAAATTCCCAGCTATAATTGTAGAATTTTTTTTTTTTTAAATCTGTTTACTTTTTTGTGAATCCAGTACATACTTACATGTCCATGTCAGGGCTGTAATTCACATGTCTTACTGCCTGGTGGCTCTGATTTAATTCATGTGTCTTGTTGCCAGGTGCCTCTGATTTAATTTAGTAAAAAAGACCAATCCAAGTGATTACACCTGTTTGCACTAACAGTGGTACAAGCCACCCGATGGGGCAATCATGCATCTATACCAGTTGTTCAGGCCTGGAGGAACATGTTGAAGTTTTCATGTCTTCCTAAGGATGTAATCCTTTTGACATTGTATAGTATCCCTGATGGTCTTTAGTGTCTTTTTTTTTTTTTTTTTTTTTTTGCTTTAAAGACTATTTTATCTTATACTAATATGGCTGTGCTTGCTTTTTTAAAAGAGTAATGCCTGTGTAGTATGTATTTTTCCATCATTTTACTTTCAACCTCCTTATATATTACTTTGTATTTTAAAAGCAAATCAAAGGCAGTCCAGTTCTCAAAAGTTCTGTAGAATTATTTCAATTAACGTCTGGTTACAAGTGTGAGTAAATTGTACAAATCATTTTGAAATGTAGAAAATGGAATATTGGTATAAAACAGTATGTGAAAATCATCTTACTAAGTGAGTCTTCCAGTCCTTAAACAGGTCCTTGGTGTATACCTCAAAGTTGAGCATATTGTTTAGGTTCTGGAGGTGTAGTAATGAACAAAACAAAAGAAAAACAAGCCAAATTCCTGTTGGTCTGGAGTTTATGTTTTAAGGAAGGATGAAGAAAACAAAGAAATAATCTGTATCTTATGTGAGAAGGTGTAGCAAAGTCAAGCTGGGAAAGAAGCCCAGATGAGTGCTTTCAGCAGATGGAGGTAGGAATGAGAGGCTGGGGGTGGGTGGTGAGTGCGTTACTTCAGATAAGGTGATTAGAGAAGGCCTTTGAGCAGAGACCTGAAGATTGTTCCAATTCCTCTGGTGCAGGAGTGTCTCAGGCAGGAAATAGTACACTTGCTTGTAAGAGGAACCATTTGGGAACCAGTGTAGCTCAAGAGAAATGAGACATGGGCAGAGCTGGGGGAGAGGAGGTCAAGAGGAAGCCAGGGGTCAGACCATGGTAAGCGTTAAGAGCATAAAGACTTCGGCAGTGTGAGAGAGGAAATCACTAAGGATTTTGACCAGAGAGGTCATGTGCCTGAGCTTGCACCTGATGATTTATGTGTACATGTGTGAGTGCTGTTTTAATTATTTTTTAAAACAAAGATGAACCAGGTAATTTCAAAGGTCCTAAGTTTCTTTACCTAATATAGATCTGAGACAACTGAATTTTTACTTGTAGTAAATGATCACTTAAAGAAAAACTTTATAAAATCTATTTAACAAAAGGAAGAACAAAATTAATGACAAAATTTGGCTAAGAAATTGTTGCATTTGGACAAAGTACCATGTAACTTTGAACTTCCAGGCAGGCAGTAGTGGTTGTGTTTTTATTTAAGAATAAGAACTGTGTTTATTTACTGAGGTGTTAACCATTTCTAGGTGTTAACCCAAGTGTGTTTCACTAAAGCTTGAAATCACTTGAATAATTTTTTAAGAAACCAAATACTTTTAAAGACTTCTTGGGCACTGACTAAAAGTGGTGACAGGTGTGCATCACTGTAGTCTCTGCAAAAATGCAGCTATATATTTTGTTACACGGATGATAAAAGCATTTATTCTGACAGTTTTTTTTCTTGGAGATTAGGGAAAAATATGACATCAGTGATTCCCCACATCCTCTCCCTGAGTTCTGCAGTCCTACTGTTACCTCTGTGCTATTATTCTTCTTGATCAGATCATAATTTCATCCCTAATTGGAAATAGACCTCAACCCTGGAAAGTTCTTTGAGAGTAGTGAGTTTGAAAATGGGCTCGAGGGGGTATTGGATACCAACTGCGGAGAGTCATGAGCTTCCAGAACTTGGAAGAAAGTTTTTTTTTTAGTTTTTTTTAATGTCCATATATGTTTATCAAGTGTAAATCTTTGTCATTATGAGGGAATAAGATGCAGGATATTTAAGCAACCAGTTTTTGATAATTTTTTACTCAGAGAAGTGGAATAATTATTGGACTAGAAGAGATGTTGATGTGCCTGGTCAGTAGTGGAAAGGGAGGTCCACAGGGACAGGTTTTCTGGCACCAAACCAGGTGCCCTTCTACTTGACTCACCTTTTTTTCCTGTAAGAGAAAAAATCAAGACCCTATGAAACTTCCATACTACTGTTGGTTTTGATTACAGCAGTTAGAGTAATGAATGACAGTATTGTAACTTGGGGCTGTTTATAGTATTGTATTATTGTTACCAATAGAATTAGTAAGAACAGTAGCATGTAGCAATAATTTACAGTATATACAAAGTTGACAGAGTTGTTATCTCACTTAAAACATAATTGAGTCTTTAGCATTACAAAGGTCAAGTAAGTATCAGAACAAATATTAAATAAATCTGGGACTCAAATTCAAATAATAATTCAAGCCTCATGTTTTTTCAACAAATTGTCATTTGTAAAAGTTGTTTGTACATTTGTTTTCACATAAGGATGAATATTGGATTCTTTATATTATTTACAAAATAATTTTTGTCTTTATTCAAGACTTAAATTGTGCAAATGAAAGTATCACCATTTTTAAAAATTTTTACTTAATTTATTTATTTGATACAGGGTCTTGCTACACAGTTCAGACTCATAGTGATCCTCCTGTCTCAGCCTCCCCAGCGCTGGGATTATACAGGTGTGTGCCACCATGCCTGATCTTCCAGGGCTCGCATAGCATGCAGTACCAAGGATCCAACCCAGGTCCTTGCGCTTGCCAGGCAGGCGCTTAGACTGCTGAGCTATCTCCCCAGCCTGAACCAATTTTTATTTAAACATAGTTTTTGTACTAATTATTTTTCTTGCTTTTTGGGGTTATAGAAAGGCTTTCAAGGCATCACTTTATCTGTTTTCTGAACCCACAAGACCTCTTTCTTCAATATTACTAATAATAAGTGTGTGTCTTCATTACTGGTATAAATATCCTGCTGCTGAGTATCAGTAGTATCAACACGTGGGAAAAAGATTGCAGTGTGCAAAGCATGTCAAAGGTCTGGCGGTATAGCTCAGCACCACAGTGCCTGCCTGGCAAGCACAAGGTCCTAAGTTCGATTCTCATTACCAAAACAAACACACAAAAGCATATCAAAATATGCATGTGTGGGGCCAGGGAGATGGCTCAGTAGAATAAGCGCTTCTCTGGCACGTGCGAGGATCTGAGTTCAATCCCTGGTTCCACCAAAAAAACAAACAAACCAAAAAGCACGTTTGACCCTTTCTCAATGACCCCCCAATCTTAAAACACAAAAAGTGAAAAATTATAGCTTAAAAGTATCTTTTAAATAACCTAGTACAGTATGACTTTTGCACAGTAGGGATATATTTTGAGTGAGATTGTTAACTGGAAAATAATGGCAAACATTCAGTAAACTATACTGGCATGTTTTGGTGCTAATTAGATACCACACATACATTTTATTTTTCTTTCTGCTAAGATGATACTTTTGAAACCTCCAGTAGTAGCTTTTCTTAGGCATTTTTCTGGTCAAGAGCACGTTTAACCACAGGCTCTGGAAAGAGGCAATTAACTATGATTCAAGCTGGGAGATCTGCTATTGAGATGTGAATTATCTAGATTAGCTGCTTTCACTTTTAAAATACTCCTAACTTTTAATTTTTTTTCTTTGACAGTCTGTAGAGATCTTTATAATGCAGTGTATGGACATCTGAGAGATACACAGGCTTTTGGACATGAAAAGTTATGGCAAGTAACAAACGTGCATAAATAATTCTTAGATACAAATATCACCCTACATTTTTTATTAAAACAACTGAATACTACATTTTTTATTAAAACAACTGAATACTCTAGGAGAAGTAGTTTATAAAGAATAAAATTTTAATCATTTTAGATTCTAGAAGTCTAAGGTCAAGTGACCACATCAGTGAAGGTCTTTTTACTGGTGGAGACCATGAGAAGGTGGCGAGTGACATCACTTGGGAAGACAGAACAACTAGCTAGAATCTCTCTTTGTTTTATGAAGCAAGTAATGGAGTCATATGGATTCCACTATCTTGACTTCCTCTAATCCAAATTATTTTATAGAAGCCCCATTTTGAATCCAAAATACCATCAACATAAGATTTTGGGGGGGTTAAGTTTGCAGTACAAAATTTTGGGGCACGCTCAAACTGTAGCAAAGGAATTTGTTTTCCATTTGTGTAGATTCTTCAGACATCTTCATTCCTCTTTCACTGTGCTTTCAAATGGATCGTTTTGTGGTTCTTACATTTGTTCAAATCTTCCGTAAATCCTTGTAGTTTGAAGAGAAGGCATTTAACCATCATTTTATTAGCTCTAGCCAATTCTGAAAAGGAAAAAAAAGTGTAGCTGCTACTGCTGAAATGAAGACAAAGAATTGAGGCAATTGACACTGGCTTCCAGTGGTGGACTTCATTTCCCCTTCCTTTATAAAGCGGTAACTAAAATACACTGGGAAACATATTTTGACTGAAAGACAGAAATGTTACATGTTCTGTGGTAGATATCTGCAATAATAAAAACAGTATCATTTCTTGGATTATCATTCTTAGATTATTAAACTGTCATTTTATAGGATTGGTAGCAGGTGATATATAGAAATTTGATTCTAATGAAAGGAATTAAGCAGAGACTGGACTTTCAGAACCATGTATTCACTAGAACTGAGATAAGATAGAAGAAATAAAAGCTAAGAATAAAGACGAAAATCATAGCTAACAATTGTAGAACACTACAAATTCTAGGACTCAGCTGAAGTTACCCAAGAGTACCCATCACTTAAAGCCATGAATTGACTCAATTAAAATTTTAAAAAGTAAGGAGCAGGATCTCCTACAATAAAGGAGCTCTGTGTCAACATTCCTTTGGTGTTATTTACACTTCTTCCCTTTCAAATCTGTCACTAAAAGGCCATAAATTGGCCTAATTAAAGGAAGGAATCAGCTGAGAGAATCCAGAGGCTGTTTAAATTACCTATGCAAAAACCCTCCCGAGCGACTGGAGTGGGCGAGTACCTTTCTGGGCATGGCCGCTTTCTCCCAGGCTTTCTGCCTCCTTGAAGTATACGTGTCCCAGCTCCAGACTGGGAAAAATTTCAATTTTTTAGCCAGGTGTAGTGGCATAATGTAGGAGGCAAAAGCAGGCGGATCACAAGTTTTATCCTACCCTGGACAATTTTGCACTTTGGGGAGATACTGCCACAAAATAATAGAAGGGTATGAAGGGCTAGGCTTGGTGACACATGCCTGTAATTCCAGCACTTGGGAGGCTGAGGTAGATGAGTTCAAGACCAGCCTGGGCTAAAAAGTGACCACAAGGAAAGCCTGAACTGCATAATGAGACCCTGAATCAAAAAGACAAGCGGGGGGGAAAGAAAGGAAGGAAGGAAGAAAAGGAGGGAGGGTGGGAGGGAGGGAGGAAGGGAAAGAAAGATGTAATTATAGCCCAGTGCAAAAGTTCTGTGGTCAATACTGTACTACCATAACGAATGAGTAAATTAAAAAAAATGAGTAAATAAATGAATTTCAGTTTGTCATTAAGCCCTTTTAATGGAGTACTCGTTAACCTGCCACTGATTAGGAAAATGCTGGCTTTGTTTCATTTTAGTTTAGTTTTTTTGTTTGTTTGTTTTTGTTTTTGTTTTTGTTTTTTTCCTTTCCAGTGGAGGAGACAGGGTCTCTTCACGTAGTTTAGGTTTACCTTGCACTAACTCTGTGGTCCAAGCTGGCCTTGAAATTGTGGACGTCCTCGTGCCTCAACCTCCTGAGTGTTGGGATTACAATGTGCCATGGTGCCCAACAAGAAAATGCTGGCTTTTAAAAGTTGAAACCAGCAGTGCTTTAAAAACACAAATGTTTGTTGTCTATATGCCAACCTCAAGATGTCTATTGTTACTTGGCAAAGAGAGTTCATAAAGATGATTTTTAAAATATATTGTAAAGTTTACAAATGAAGTTAAAATTATAAAGCAAACACTGTGTACGTGTGTATAAAAATCAGCTTTTAATAAAAACGGTTTGATGGATTTTCCCATGACTGGTTAGTAAAATTAACCAATTTATTAACAAAAGGGATTTAAAGAAAATGGCTTAATCCATTTGACAATGACCTTGCTAAAGGATGAGGCATGTAGACAGTTTTGAGGGCTCTTTGGGAGAAACAATGAACATGACTTAGTAACTGAGGAAAGATAGAGGCACATACTTTGTGCTACATTTTAGGAAAAAATATATAGTCAAAACAGACATAAATGGATGCAGTGCACGCTCTGGTATGATGTACTGAGGAGGACACAGCATCACTTTTGTGATAGTATTGACCAAAACGCATGCCCTGAATTTAGTTATAAATTACACATCTGTAGGCCACACTACAGATTAACTGACAGAAATTGTTAGAAGTGTCAAGTTTATGAAAGATTAATTGAGGAAGTATACCAGATTAAAGGAACTGAAACTTGATAACCAAGTGTAATGTGGGATTCTCAGTGGAGCCTTCGGCCAAAAGGGTGTTAGTAGGACAGTTAAAAAAAAAATTGAATAAGGTGTATGTGCATTAGTTAATAAAATAGTACCAGTGTTAATATCCTGATTTTGATAGTTGTGCTGTTTATATATGGTGTTAGCATTTGAGGAAGCCAGGTGAAGAACATACAGGAATTCTTTGTTAGAATGCTTTGTATTGTACGAAGGTGTATGTTTTTAGAAGTCTGAAATTGTTTCAGAATTTAAAAATTACAAAAATTCCGAGTCTCTGATTTAAATGTTTATATCAGATCAATGA
Organism: Octodon degus; assembly: GCF_000260255.1. Taxonomy (NCBI): domain Eukaryota; kingdom Metazoa; phylum Chordata; class Mammalia; order Rodentia; family Octodontidae; genus Octodon; species Octodon degus. The sequence continues at coordinate 3,216,936 of NW_004524635.1, forward strand.
GGAAAAGGAAGGTAATTGAGCTGGTTTTATTAAGCTTAACTATATTATTTTTCAGTTATAATTCTGATCCCTGAATATTTACCCCATTTGAGGTCCACCCCTTTGGGGGGAGGAGTACAGGAATTGAACTCAGGACCTCATGCTTACCAGGCAGCATGGCATCACTGAGCCAAATTCCTGACCCACCCATTTGAGATATTATTCAATTTTTCCTTGGTCTTAAATATGAGAACCAAGTGTATTTTTAGTGCTAACAGCGTGTATCTTTAAAATACATTCCTAATTGTCCTCTCAGAAGTGGTTTAATTTTAACCTGACTTAAAAGAACTCAAAGTGATTGTTTTGCTTAGTTTTAGTTTTTAGGGAACACTGGAAATGTTGAAATAAATTAAAACAAAAGAGGGAAACATTTAAAATCTCAAAATGTTTGATAAGACCAAGTTTTCAGTTGTTAAACTCCATTTAACACATGGATAAGTTTATAGCTTTGAAGCCGCTTGTCAGGATCAACTAGTTACCATACATTGGTAATGACCTTAGGGTCTAGTTCTGTCAGGCTCCAGATTTTCCCCTTCTGCTGTAATGAATAAAGAATATACATATATGCTGGATTTGAAGAGCTATTACTCATTATTATTATTATTATTATTATTATTATTATTTTGGTCTGGTAATCAGATTTTCAGTATGCAAGACTGTCAGGGTTTATTTACATTGAGTTTTTAGCAAAAATACAGAGTTTAAGATCATATTGGGAAGGTGAGGAAAATAATTTGTGTCTCCTGTTTACTGTGTTTTCTTATGAACTAATTGTTAAAGCCTGTCATACTCTTTAAAAATAACTATAGGGCCAGGGAGATGGCTCAGTGGAATAAGTGCTTCCCTGGCAAGCATAAGGGTCTGAGTTCAATCCCTGGTTCCACCAAAATAAATAAATAAATAAATAAATAAATAAATAAATAAATAAATGTAACTATAAATTCCCTGTAGCTAACAATTATAAAAGTCATTGCAGGTTGCCATTGTGAAGCACACAATCACACCTAATCCTCCATAGGATAAAAAGTACATTTAAACTATAATGTTAAACAGAAGTTCTAAAAAGACCCCTGAAAAGTAAGTTTTTGAGAGAAAAATGCTGGCTGGGTACATGGCAGCAGTTGTTTAAAAAAAAAAGGAAAGGAAATGTCTAGCTTTAGGAACACTTCTTGTCCTGCATTGGAAATAAAGTTCCTTTTGTAGTCTGTAAATAAATCAAAAGAAGGAAGATTGAATGGTGGGAGCAGTGGGTCTGTCCGTCTCCCTGTTAATTACTGAGAGCCAGGAACATGAGAAAGAATATTCACGTCAAGGACAGTCTGTGGGGCAGATGAACAAACCATTTTCCTTTTATTCAGGCCATGTACTTTCCCTTTCTGTTCTGTTTCCTCATTTCTTTCTTTCTTTTTTTTCTTTCTTTCTTTTTTTTTTTTTT
>NW_004524635.1:3218509-3250437 GCF_000260255.1 Octodon degus
GAATGTAACACACACACACACACACACACACAGGAAACCAAGAATGTAGTTTTAGCTTTTTTGAAAATCTTCCTGACTATACAGTTGACTAGGTAAGATTATCTTTATTTACAAACATGGTGAGTGTTTCTTTTGAGACTATTTCTAAGAATATGGAAGGATGCTCACAAATTCTGAGGCCTTGAATTGTAAGGATGTCTTTTTTTTTTTTTTTTTCTCCCTCTCGCGGAGCTGGGGATTAAACTCAGGCGAGCGCTTATTCAGTTGAGCTACCCCAGCCCCAGGATGTAAATCTTGCTAATAATCTAAAATTCCATTTTCCATCTGATTAACACATTAAAGATTGAAATGTTTAGAGAACACTGGAGTTGTCAGTGTTCTCTGTCACAGACCAGACTGGACATCAATCTTATCTTTTTGTTGTTGATGTTAGTTGTATTGATGCCTTTCAGAAGATTTTCTGTGTTCCAGTACTACATTAAGTGATTGATGTCCATGAACTCATTTAATGTTCACAGTATTAGGTGCTAACCTTATCTGCATTTTATGAATGAGGAAGCTGAAGCATATTAGGTCATTAGGTCATTTACTCAAAACCAGTGACGCTGTTGAGATTTCTGCTTCAGGGTATTGTAGATCTTATTTTGGACTTCACACTCGTAGTTTATAAGATGTGTTTTTCCAATTATGCATTTAAACTGTAAAGCCCATAAGCTAACCATGTAACCATACCTTATAACTTGCACCTGATGTATAAGGCCTACACTTAAGCATCTTGTTTGTTTATCTGTGACAAGGTCTTGCTAGGTAGTTCGGACTGGGATCCTCCTGCCACTTCCTCCTGAGTGCTGCAGGTGCCGCCACACCTGGCCCTATTTAAGCATCTTAATTTATGTATAGCTGTGTAAGAAATTGAAAGTGGCATGTTAAAACTCTTTTCCCTCTGGCACTGATCTTTATATGCTAAATTCTAAGATGAATCCTTTTTCCTTTCCTTCTACTTTCTTTTTCCTATTTATTTTTTAAATGCCCCAATGATTTTAATACTGTAGTCATTGATAGAACAATTAGCAGAAGCATATGATCAATTTTTTGCTTTATAAAAAATTCTATTTTATCTTAATTCTCCAAAGGAATTAAGATTATGTAAAAATTAGGAAGGCACTAATACCTGAGCTACAAAGACTTTAAAGACCAAACAACTCTATGCAAGTAGTTTAGTATAACATATCTAATAATTAGTAGTAATAGTTGTAAAAAGGAACATGCTTTGTTGGTTTCTGCTTAAACCTTAGTTGTTTTGTAAAAATTATTGTTGACAGAGACTTTGAACTTGAAAGTCCCAAGTTTGGTTATATTAGAAGGGAAGGAAAGGTGTTGACAGAAACACAATTTTAGGCATTAGGGAATTATAGAGTACATTGTTTAACTGATTTTCTTAACATTTGTAGTTTGTTTCTACTAAAGATAAAAATTCTCTTTGCTTTATACACATTTTAATCTCATGAAATTTTATAAATCATAGACTAATTTTTTGTGCTATTCTAGGACAAATTATAGAAGGAATACATATATAGAGTACAGGGTCTACAGGGTCTTTACACAGATTGGGACTCATAGTGATCTTTTTTCAGACTCCCAAGCTGATTACAGGTGCCCGCCACCATACCCAGTCTCAATTGCCTTCTCAGTGCACCAGGGGGCAGGGCCTGCACAGCACGCTTTGGATTGAACCCTGGTCCCTACATCTGCCTAAGCAGGCACTTTAATCCACTGAGCTATCATAGACTAATTTTTAACACTACATAAACTGTGCCTTAAGTTATAGAATGCATTGTGCAGTACACTAGTATATTATTTACTTTTATTCTTTATTCATATATATATATTTTAAATTTTTAAACTCTTTCTAACACCAATTTAAATATTGTCATATGCTTGCATTTTATGTACATATTTATATTTTTTTGTATAGGATCTACATGAATACAGTATTTAGCATCAACTTGAATTGATTATGTGAATTTGTTAGTAATGGAAGGAAAAATTTCCCTTAATAAGCTCTCAGACCAAGAATAAATTTTGATATGATTTTCTGTACCTCATAATTTACGTCATAATTTTGGGCAGGGTATGGTAGCATCTTCCTGAAATCCGCAAGATTGAGGCCAAGTTAGGCTACATAGTGAGTTCAAGGCCACCCTAAACAAAATAGCAAGATCCTGTCTTTAAAAAAAAAAAAAAAACTGGAAAACTGTGGCACCTTGCTATTCTAGGACAAATTATAGAAGGAATACATATATATTGAGTACAGGGTCTACAGGGTCTCTACACAGATTGGGACTCATAGTGATCTTTTTTCAGACTCCCAAGCTGATTACAGGTACCCGCCACCATACCCAGTCTCAATTGCCTTCTCAGTGCACCCAGGGGGCAGGGCCTGCACAGCATGCTTTGGATTGAACCCTGGTCCCTGCATCTGCCCAAGCAGGCACTTTAATCCACTGAGCTATCTGGCCAGCCCTGGTAGAAATATATTTTATTTGGGGAATTTTTCCCTTCTTCCCTCCCTGTTCTCTGTTAGCTGCCCTCTTCCCTCTACCTCTCTTTTTCTTTTTTCCAGTACTAGAGATTAAGCCTTAAGTACTCTAATACTGAATTGTGTCCACAGCCCTTTGCAGACCTTTTATGTCATTATTATTACTGTACTGGAGTAATGGTACTTAAATTTTTGGTGGCATGAGTCTGGTGGTTTGGTGTGAAAAATTATTCTATATTGTGTTTTTGACTAGTTTTATGTTAGCACATAAAATGAATACATACATAAATATATACATGAAATTATTTAAAAATTTCTTTGACAAGTATTTTTCAGAGGACTTATATGTAGAATATGTAAAGAATTTTTAAAAATGAGGCCACCTAAAATAAATGACCCAGTCAAGTGGGCAAGTAAACACACTTCACAGAGGAAGAAATATGAAGGTGAAAATATGTAAAAAAAATGTTCAACATCTCTGGCCTTTAGAAAAATCCAAATTAAAACATTATGATTCTATTTTACTCTAGAAAGAATGGTAATCATGAAGACATTTAAAAATAATAGTGACTATCATGAAAAAAAGAACCTGCCTACATTGTTGATGGGAATATAAACTAATAAAACTATTATTAAAAATCAATGGAGATTTCTCAACTAAAATTAGAAATTATATATGACCTAGCTATCTCCCTCCTAAAGATATTTTCCCAAGAAGCTTAAGATATCATACTACAATGATACATGTATAATAATGTTTATAGCAGTAGAGTACATAATAGCTAAATGATAGAAGCAGTCTATATACCTATCAGCAGACAGTTGGATAAAGAAAATGTAGTACATGTACATAATGGAATACTACTTGGCTGTAAGGACAGACTTGAGACATTCGTAGGAAAATGGATACCCCTGCAAAATATAATGTTGGGTAAAATAAACTACACACACAAACCTAAATACTATATGGAATTTCTTGATTAAGGTAAATCACAAAAAGATAAAGGATAAACAGAAGGAGAAAGGGGGATGGATCTCTTGAAGATATGAAGGGGTCTAACAGATTAAGGGCCAGGGAAGGAAAGGCAAAGGGAGAAAAGTAAAATGAAAATGTGTCATGTACAGGAACTCAATAACGTCAGTGTTGGGCCGGGTAGTTGGCTCAGTAGAATAAGCACTTGCCGGGGGTCTGAGTTCAGTCCCTGGTTCTGGGGGGAAAAAAAAAGTCAATGAATATAAACATTATAAACCATAAACACAAGCTAAGATTAGTAGCATAACCAAGAATAAAAACAGAAAAAGGGAAATTGAAAGAGGAGGGAAAGGGAAACAGAAAGGAATTGCAAAAAAGCAACACCTTTACATGTACCCATTGCTCAAGATGATTGTAAGCTATCTGTACTGCAAACATGTAATACATAAAACAACACTGAGATTCCATCTCACCCCAAAAAGAATGGCTGACATCAAGAAGTCAGCCAATAACAAATTCTGGAGAGGCTGTAGAGACAAAGGAATCCTTCTGCACTGTTGGTGGGAGTGCAGACCGGTACAACTACTATGGAAATCAGTATGGAGATTCCTTAAAAGGCTAGGATTGGAGATCCCATTCAAGCCAGCCATTTCCCCCCTGAACTGAAAACCTCATACCACAGAGAAATATGTACACCCATGTTTATAGCAGCACAATTTGTCATAGCTAAATCCTGGAAACAACCCAGATGCCCATCAACTGAAGAATGGATAAAGAAGATGTTATATTTTTACATAATGGAGTATTATTCAGCTATAAAACAGGATACATTGAGTCTTTTGTCTGTAAATGGTTGCAACTAGAGAACATACTGTCAAGTGAAATAAATCAGACCCACATGTGCAAACATTGTATTGTCTCCTTAGTGTGAGAATCTGAAAGAGAAAATATGGAATCTGAAGGGTATAATAGATACTGGGAAAAGGGAATGAACTTATTCAAAAGGAAAGAGTTACTGAGTTGAAAAAGACAGGAGGAGATTGAGAAAAAAATTTATCTTTTTATCTATGTATGTAAGCAGGATAGTTTCAACAACTGTATTTCTGCTGGTCTGTGGAAAGAAGCAGTTAATGCTTTAATTTGTTTCATCTCAGGCCGGGGAGATGGCTCAGTGGAATAAGCACTTCCCTGGCAAGCACAAAAGCCTGAGTTCAATCCCCGGTTCCACCAAAAAAAAAAAAAAAAAAAGTGTTTCATCTCCTTTTTCAATTGTGCTTTTTCCCTTTCTTACAGATTTCTTCCAATTTTACATTCCTATATTTGTAATATGACTAACTGGTTGAAGGCAACACTACATATTACAACAAATGCTGTGAAATTCATATTACTTTAAGTGAAATACTTTATCACTTGTAATTTTTGTTTTAAATCTAATTTGTATTCTTCCGATATTAAAGTGTAATTAAAACCTAAAAGCTAATCAAAAACTAAAAATAAGTATGTGAGAAAAAATAAAAATTTATTAAGATGTACAAAGGCATTAATATTCATGTACATGAAACGACATGAACATATTTATTATTGGTAAGTTCTTAAGCATGCTTAAATGTAATATTTTAAAAATATATTTAAAGGTTGGAAATTATTTTAAAATTCTGAAATATTTTTTAAAAGTTGAGAATTTAAAAATTCTGAAAGGAACATGTATCTTTTAATGTAAGAGTATGTCAAGTATGCCGTATGTACAAAAATGTGCACAATGCTGAGTGAGCCCCTTAGTGAATTCTCAAGTGAACACCCCTGTGTGGCCAGTGCCTAACAGGCGTGTTGCCACCACTTTCTCAGGCTTCCTTCACTGCCTCCTGCACTCTCCAAGTAGCTGCTCTGTACTTCTAACACACTAAGTTTTGACTGTTTGGGGAATAAATATAAATAGAATTGTACAGTATGTACTGTTTTGCCTGGCTTTTACTAAGTACTGTTTATGAGATACACTCATATTTTGTATAGTTCATATTTGTTGCTGTGTAGTATTCTGTGTGAATATATCTGATTAATTCCATTTTGGACTTAAAGTATGTATTACTTTTATAATTAAAATGGATTTAAAGCCAGTCGTGATGGTATACACCTGTAAACCCAGAACTCAGGCTGAGACAAGATGATTGCAAGTTCAGGCCAGGTTAAGACTACTACAAAGTAAAACCCTGTCTCAAGAAAAAAGAGCGGATAGGTGCTGAGTGTGTAGCCTAGAGGTAGAACTCTTCCCTAGCATAGGTTCCGTCCCACTATATCACCCCCTCTCTACATGTGTGCACGTGCATGAACAAAGGTGCTGTAATGTAATCCCATCTATTCAGGAAACTCAGGCAGAAGATCTCAAGTACAAGGCTAACCTGGACAACCTTGGGAGACTCTTTCTGAAAAACATAAAATGGCTGGTTATATAGCTCAGAGTAGAATACTCTTGGATTTCATCCTCAACACTGCAAAAAAATTAGCCAATTTTAAAAACGCGAAGTAGCGATTAAGTCTAGCAAGCTTGCTTGCTTGCTTTTTAAAAAAAAAAAAAAAAAGTGTTTAGTACGGGGTCTCACTACATAGATTGGACTCGCAGTGATTCTTCTGTTTTCAGCCTCCCAAGTGATGGGATTACAGGCGTGTGCCACCACGCCCTCTGAGTCACACTCTCAGCGCGCCCCAGGGGCAGAGGTGCCAGGGCAGGCTGGGGGTCGATCCCTGGTCGGTGAGCCTGCCTAAGCAGGTAGGTGCTTTAGTCCGCTGAGCTGTCTGGCCGGCCTTAAGTCTAACTTTCAGACAAGCAGCTTTTAAGTGGTAAGATATCTTACTTTGCTAATTACTGTGCTTTTTACTTTGAGGGTTTTTTCAGTCCTACTTCACCACAAAAGCTGTCTAACCACATTATTAATATACTTAATCTATTTTTCTTCAAATATAATTTAACTTATATGATTCAGAGATTTGTGTTATCTTAGTAAGTCTTTTGCCATTTGAGAGTAGAAATATCCAGCTTATTTCCTTTTCTACCTCTATGTCTATTGAAAGCATCCCCAGAATTTTTCCAAAAGTAGCATACTATATTTAGCAACCATTGCTTTCTGTAATAAAGAGACCAAATATTCATGATAAAAACCTTAGCTACAGAATCCTTGCACTTTTGTTAATAGCATGATTTTGGACAGATTTTATGAAACAAACAAATGTCTTAGAACTTTAAAAAAATTAAAACATAAGTGGGCTAATTGATAAAGGAAAAATAAAACTCCCAACCTGCTAAATGTCAGCTGTGCCAGATTCATGCCCTGAATATAAAGTAAAATCTAAAAGTCAGGAGGTTGAGAATAGAAAAGGAATACTGGGGAATAGAACAGCACATGAGAGGCAGGAGAGGGCCTGAGTGGGCTGACCACTGAGGCCCTTCATCTGGGTTAATTTGTACAGCAAAATCAGAACTGTGAATACAACATGGGTCAGATCAGTAAGATTACAAGCATAGCTGCATAGCTAATACTGATCCAGTAGGAAGTGATCCATGTGCAAGATCATGTGGCTAGCACAGTTAACCTCGGCTTATCTGTGACCCCTAAAACAGGGACAAATTTAGGAAAGGATAGATCCGTATGTCCTGGTCACCTCCCTGGGTGTTTGATGTATATCTAGACTTAATAGACTGGGTAGTACTAATTACAGTATAATCTCAAATTTCTACTTAACACTTTGGGAAGTATGCAAGCCTGGCCTGTGTGATTTTGTCTGGGGGGCTCGCCTTCTTCAGATGTGTCTCCAGCCACAATCCTGATCTCTTTAACTTGTGCAGATTTCTTTGAGAGCTGAGTCCCTCTCTCACAGTATATTAATTTTTATCTAGATTAGCTGCCTATAATATAATCACTTTCCGTTCCATACCTATCCCTACTTCCACTGTCTCACTTAGTTGCTTTCTTAAAGGATTTCCTTTCTTCGAGGAACCCTGGGTGAGTGGATGAAAACATTGAGAATTGAAGCATAGATGTTAATGAGATTGCATGGGATAAGTGATAAAGTATCAAAAACAAAGAGGACTGCCTGTGCACCCTTTTATCGGACCGTCTTCACAGTATGATCCTAAGCATCCTATTGAAGATGCCTGATCTAAATATATAGTATTTAGAAATACACTTCTCAAAGCTATGTGTTTAAGGAGGAAAGAACCGAGTTCTCTTTCATGTTTGAGGAAAGAACCGCGTTCTCTTTCATGTTTTTCCCACAGTCTTGTAGTCTTTTAGCAAAATAGTTGTTTACTCTCATGCTTACTTAGCTCTCCCTCCAGACTGAGCTCCCTGAGAGTGGGTATTGTAATGTTCCTTTTTGTACACCTAACATAACAGTGGTCAGTAAACATTTGATGAATGAACTACAATGTGGGAGAAGTTTAAGAAGATGATGTGGGGAAAGAAATGCTGCATATTTAGTGTGTTGTTGCTCTGAATTCAGCTATAGATTCTCCCCACTCTCCAAGTTTGCAGTCTTAAATGATAGGAACCACAACCTTCTGAGATCCTGATGAAGAAGGAGAGAAGTTTTGTCGAACAGGCATCCATACAGACACACTCATTGGCACAGGTCTAGTTCTGTCTCTGAGCAGGATTAACCAATTATCATGACTTTAGATTTGAAGATCATCTGGCTAAAAGCTCACTTAGAACTGCTCTGGAGTTTGGTAAACTGAGTACAACTGTGGTTTAGCAAAGAGTAAATTGAATGGACACACACTGGGGAGGATTAAACTAATACAGCTTTGGTGGCAGTGGGTTGTTCTTTTTCTGAGCAGCTGGTATTAAGCCCCTATTTGCTATTAAAATTTAGGACAGATTAATGATCATATTTTACAGAGTTTAGCAGTTTACATTATAGCGAATTTATGCACAATTGTTTTGTGTTTATGGTTTTGTTACATGCTGACGTAGGTGGCTTAAAACAACATGACTAAATGTTAAACTTCAGAGTTTCGGTTGCGGTAAAAACTACAAAGACTCATTTTATGTCTTATGTCCCTAAAAAGGTACTTGAATGCCATCTCTGGCACTTATTACTCACAGATGTAATAATCATGGAAGAAAATAGTATAAGAAGAACAAGAAATAACATTCTGGATATCAAAATTAGAAAGCACTAAATAAATTATTTTACCTTGATAAATATTACATTGTCTTTTTTTTTTACATTTATTTATTGTGTGTGTGTGTGTGTGTGTGTGTGTGTGGCCAGCTCAGCCCACCAGGGGGCGCAGCTGGCTGGCATGTGGTGCTGGGGGATTGAACCGCGGTCCCTGTGCTTTGCCAAGCTTGTTCCAAGTAGGTGCGTTAGACCACTGAGCCATCTCTCCAGCGCCTACATTACCTTTGAAAATATCTTCTGCAGTTGCTTTGAGCCGTTGCTGTTATATATTTGCTTAATATAGAAACAATAACTTGCTAAAAATTGTGTTTGTTCTTTTCACTTATGCATTTAAGGTTAGCAGAGCCACAGGTACTGGTTGAGTAAAAAAAAAAATGCTGACACTAGACTCAAAAGGAGAAAGAAAAACATCTCCCCAACAGCAGTCAGCAGCAGCGACTGTCATGGTTTTCAGCTGTTGCTGATCTAGTTGATCACAGCGCTGTAACAGAGAGCATTCTGTGTGATAGATGTGTTGTTCTGTTGGAATGTATTCTACTCCTTTGCTATTCTGCAGCTCTCCTAATTCTGGGTTTCCCTTTCCTTAAAAAGTAATTTCTAGCAGTGGTTTCTTTTAAAGATGATTGAGTTTCAATTTTGAAACTCAACAGCCTGTTGAGTTTCAACAAAAGTTAAGTCTTTTGCAAGATACAGAAAAATAAAGTTCTTCATTTGATTACAGTTAAATATTCAGCTATATGAAAATTTATCCTGCTTTTATTAAATCTTTTAGTTACTAATATCCTAGTTTTTCTTTTTTTTTGGGGGGGGGCTGCTGGCTCAGGATGCCTTCAGGGCAGGTCTGGTAAGGCATGAAAATCTGGGGATCTAACCACAATATCCTGTGCCTGACTGCATTTGCATAAGCAGGCACTTAAACAACTGAGCTAATGGGCAGGCCTCCAGTTACTAATATCCTATAGCAGTAAATGTGTAGTAGCTTTCATCGATAACCAATTTACTGGATCCAGTTTTTGCTTTCAGATACTGTCACCACTGTCACATATTTAAATAGTGACATTTTCCCCATCTGTCACAGATGTATTTAGCTATCAAAGGACAGTATACAGTGCATTAGTTGAGACATGGTGCTAGGTGCTATTTTGACTGACAAGTGTTCATACTAATGAAAGCGTCTATTATTTCACTGAAAGCTGTGTAATGCTTTACATTATTAACAGGATGTTCTTACATGTTTTCTAAATTGAACTTGGTGCTTTCCTTTAATGTTACTAAAATATTGATAATTTATTCATAACACTAGAAATATATAGCATATTTCTTTTACTTTTGTACTTACCAGAGTCATGACCAACTATGAAACAGATGGTTTAGCTGGTTATTATATTTTTGAAAACTGACTTCATACCTGAAAACCTCTCTTTTGATCCATTATCTGAAGGACAAAAGTAAACTACTTGCGAACCCCGCCAGTAGGTATTGTATTATTACTGGAATAGCAGTAGTAAAGGATTGTAATCAGAGGGCTTGGTGGTACATGCCTGTAATCCCAACGCTGGGGAGACTGCAAAGAGGAGGATCACTATGAGTCTGAGCTGCATAGAGAAACCCTGTGCAAAATACATAAAAATAAAAAAATAAAAAGATTATACATAGAGGTCTGTTTCTCTTGAAGTGTACCGTTCTCATATGGCCTGTTACTACTTAGGGTAACACAATAGCTTGTTGAATGTTACATAGTGGCTTTTCTCTTTAAGTCACTTCTCTCCCACCCACTACTCCTACTCCCTAGTCTCTTCCTTCTGCCTTTAAGAACAGCTCATAAGGTTGAAGCTTACTGCTGGGGATGCTGCCTAGAAGTCGGAAGTTTAACTATGGTTTGGGATAAGCACTCTTTCAGTGTGTTTAAAGGCAGACATTAGCAGGCTGTTCAGTGGTTAGAAGGGTTTTTTGTTTGTTTGTTTTTTGAGAATTTCCAAGCTACATTTGATACATGGCAAAAAAAATGTATTTAGGGGACTAACTATAATAATCACAGAGGGAATAATTTAAAATACCATAGAAAAGAAATTGTCCCTTTTAGGTCTCAAAAGGTGATGTGTGTAGAGATTCAGAGCTAGGATGAGATTGATGCCTGAGACCTGAGCAAACACTGAGCTTCCTCCCATCTTGGTGGATTTTATACTAGAAGCAAACAAAATAGAGTCAAAGAGTAATCTTTAAAACTATAGTTTGGTACTTGGTTTTTTTCTGGGCATAGCCTATAAAATGTGGAAGCCTTTTGGAAAGTGCTGTTTCAGGCATGTCCATCTTGACTCAGTAGTAATGTTCTATACTGAGTTGTGTGGCAAGAGCAGTTTCAGCGAGTATGACCTACATATTCTAGGGCAGTGCAGAGTACTCAACTAAGAGGTTTTGCTTGTTTGATATGGACCTTGATAGGGTTCCCAGGCTGGTCTGGAATCCGTGGGTTAAGGTAATCCTCCCCAGTAGCTGACACATCAGTGGTATGCTACCCTGTGACCTTGCAGCTCAGCTATAAGGTATCCCCTCAAGAGTTTGAAAGTGTCATGCGGGCTGCAGGAGTAACATTGATTGGCATGGTTTTAAGAGAGAGAAGGGTAACTGAGTACAGATTTTTTATGAACAGAAAGATTGCACATATAAGAAATAATACAGATGCACCTATGCTTAATGACTAAGTATATAAAGGAAGGAAAACCTTGTTGCCTGGAAGGCAAGCCCATGAGATGCCTCACTGGAGGAACTGTGAGAGAAGCCATGATTCTTCCTGCATGCAGTACCAAGTAGGCAAAAAGCAAGCTGATTACTAGAGGGGCAAACTTTTTATAGGCTGAATAGCTAAGCCAAAAAGTATTTTAAATAAGATACTAAGATAGCTGTTTATTACCAACAGTGGGGACTGAACAGAGGAAATGCATTGAGCTACATCCCCATCCTTTTTTATGCTTTATTTTTTGAAACAGGATCTTCCTAGGTCACTAAATTTCTCAGACTGGGCTTAAATTTGTGGCCTTCCTACTTCAGCTTTCCAAGGTGCTGAGATTACAGATGTGTGACGCCATGAATGGCCTCTAAAATAGCTCTTTGAAAGTGCCTGCAAACAGGCACGGGGCCAGGGGTTCAATCCCTGGGGCCTGCCGTGGTGGCATGTGCCTGTAATTCCAGCTCTTGAGAGGCTGTGAACAGGAGGATCACTGTGAGTCCAATCTCCTAGTGAGACCCTGAACACCCTGTAGACCCAGCCCTAAAATAAAAAAGGAAAAAAAAAAAGCTCTTTGTGTGGCAAGGATTTAAAAATGAAATAGCAGCTTATAACTAGAAAGAGATCAAATTAGAAAATAGTTACTGTTTTTGTACATCATAGATTGTGCTTGATAAACTTATACACATTATAGAAAACTTCTGCTTACAATTGTTACTATAATATGTCTTCATAGATAATACAATTACTGAGCTATAAAATTTCCATTGGGTGAATCACTGTGATTTCCTTTTTCTATAGTAGTACCTCTAAGCAGTAAACAATATGTTTTCATTCATGTCTGTGTTTACTGACCATTTAAAGCAGCATATTCAGTGTGTAATACCCTTTTATAACTATATTTTAAAAACTGAAGCCTGGAAACAATCAAAATGCCTGTCACCTGAGGAATGGGTGAAAACGATACGATATTTTTATACAATGGAGTATTCCTCAGCTATAAAGAACGATCAACTGGAAGCCTGTATATTTAAGTGGATGCCACTTGAAGATATAGTCATAAGTGAAATAAACCAGACCCACATGTGTAAATATTGTATAGTCTCCCTAGTGTAAGAACTCAAAAGACAAAATAAAAATAGAAAGGTATAACACAAATAAAAGGAAAGTGAGAACTTAAGGATTAAACAATGAAGAAAGGGCAAGGAGAAAAGCTAGGAAACATGACAGGGGCGAAACCATACATTTCTATGCACAAGATGGTTAAGGCAATGATCCTGAATATTCAGCAGGTTTTTGAAACTAGCAGCTAATTGGTAGGATTCTCACCCTGAGTAACTATATATGCTGATACCTGTGAACTAAGCAACTGTACTGAAGATGGCAGTGTGTGATACTAGGGTCACACTTGTAATGCCTGTCATTTGGTCTTTTAAATACATACTGCTTCTAGTGTCATATCAACTACTGCTATGCTGTCTCTCAAGTAAATATTTCTTTAAAAAATAAGAGTAATAAAACAAGAACAAAAAAGTCATATGACTGTCCTACAATACTGTATATAGTTAGGTTTCTAAATTTCTGTGTAAAAATATTTAATTGTTTATTCCTATTTTTTAATTTTTGGGGGTTTTTTTCCTTCACATTCTGTAGGGATTTAAAGTTTAACATATCAGTACTTGACGGAAAATACCTATTCCATGCTATGTCTAAGAAGTTTGATATTCAGACAGATAGTGAGGTTAAACTCAACTGCCTATGTTAATGATATCATAAAGGGGCGAAAACCATACATTGGTAATGATATCATTAAGCTTCTCTTCTGTAAGGTTAACAACTTAAGTTTGAAGACCAAAAATTAGTAAAAAGGAGGGCTACAAGGACAGCCAACATTTTGGCCCTAGTCATTCAAGGTCAGTGAGGACTCAGGGCATGAGAACCTGTACTATAACATCCTGTAACTCAATGATGTCCCAAATTTTCTGATCAAGGAGATTATGAGGCCACAGAGAAAAGTGATCAATGATATAGAGTGTGCCTAAGGAGAGAAAATTTGTCTCAGATTTTCATAGAGAGCAAATTGGTCAAGCAATGGCCGTGACTCATCCACATGGCTGAAACTGACAAAGGATCTACAAACTGCAGTACAGGGTTTCAGGGTAAATTTGGATTTGACAGACCTTATCAGATACAGAAGTTACATTTCTTGTTATATAGGTCTTTCTTTATCTTGGTCTTAACCATCCAGCAAAAAAAGTATAAAAACAAGGTATAAAAAGTAAAGCCATGTTAATATGCTAAGCTGTGAAAGGCTCAAGTCAACAACTTCTGACATTGCCAGTCCTACAGATAACCCACACTATTATGGAGTACTGGACTGTATTGAAATATTTTGCTGAATTCATGCACCTACAATATTTAAATGGCAGTGGAATACCCATCTCTGACTAAACTAAACAAAAAAGGGGATATAAATGAAAGACCATTTGTATCTCTATATACAAAATAGGATAGATATACAGCTACTTTCTCTTAATTCAATGAGAAGAAAGATTTGTACTAATAGTGTTTGGACAGGATATCACGTCTGCATCTTGTACTATGAATAACTACTATGAAGACAACAATATGCAATGTATTAATTATTGTAACTGTCCTAACCTGTTTTGAAGCTGTCTCATTGCTGTTTGTTTCTCAATAAAATTAATTAAAAAAAAAAAAACCCTGAAGTCTTTTGTGCTAGCTCACACCTATTATCCCAACTACTCAGGAAGCTGAGGCAGGAAAATTGCAAATTCATGGTGAGCCTGGGCAACTTAGCAAGAATCTATCTTAAAATGTAAAAAAATAAAAGGAGCTGGGGAGGTAGTTTACTTGTGGAATACATGCCTAGCAGGTGTGATGCTCTAGGTTTAATCCCAGTGCTGGGAGATTGGGCGGATTATACCTTTTATGCAAATGATCTAGACTTCCTAAATTTTATCATTAGATATAGTGACATCTCCTGAAATTATTTTGCGTAGAAGGGACTGAGCTATTAACTAAATCCAATAGTGGGAGGAAGGGGAGGGAAAAGAGGAAGGGATAAACAAAAGCTAAGATGTGCTCGCATACATGTGCCAGCTCCCCACAGTGAATGCAGTTATTGTGTACTGCAGACATCTATTAATAAACAATAAAGCTGAAAATACAGAATTGAAAGGTATAACATTTGTATAGGAAGCTGGGCTTGAAAAGGAAACAGTGGGTTGCACTCTCCGGAGTCTTGAGTCGGCAGTCAAGCAAGTAAGTCTGTGAATGGTCCTCAAAGCCAGGGAAGGAAGTCAGTCACGTAATATTACATTCCTTTGTGAGATGATCAAGTGTTTGAGCCAGTTAGGAAACTATAGAACTATAGAGCAAGAAAGAGTCATTGGTAAGGAAATTGTGGTAATGAAACAGAAATATTTCATACTCGTCAAAAACTATTCCTTGTTGTGTGTGTTTAAATAAATCTGTTTAATTCGAGCACCCTAAACGTTAGCTGCTGCTCAGTCAGGGAAAGACCAGTATCAGCTTGTCTTCCTATATTCTCACTGTAAGTACAGACTCATTGTTTATATATTCCCTGCAACATTTGGGAAACTTCTTCACAATTTACTTTTGTTCTCTTTCTGCACACAAGTATATTCCTTGACTTTGCTTCTCAAGTTTGAATATGCTCTACTCCTTGTTAGTGTCCTTTGTAAAATTTTGGACTGATATTCTTTTATCCTTTGGGAAAACCTAGCAATCCTAAGTAGCTTTACGGAAACACTTTTAAGTGTCTGTTGTTAATCAGAGTAGACTATATCAAGCTATGTAACAAAATGTGAGTTATTTAAGACATAAAAGTTTACTTCTCACCAAATAGATGTGCTGTGATTTGAGCAATTCTGTTGAGTGGAGACTTCCATCTTGGTGATTTGATGATTCTGGTTGCTTTGATATTTATGGCATCATGATTGCTAAGGCAAGGAAGGAAAGATCTCACAATGGCAGTCAAGTACTTTGATCTGGCCCCAACCTCCCTTGACAGAAATAGCTCAGTGGTTTTGCTTAAATGGTAGGACAAATAAGGAAGTGTTAATTCTTCCATTTGCCAGAATGAATGGTGGCCCAGGTTGATTAAATACAAAGTTATTAACACTTAGGGATTGAAAGATTTGTGTACTGATCATTGGTTTCTGAGAAACAGGAAATTGAAATGTTGTTTGTTACCCTAAATACTTTTTCTACTTAATTTTTGTTACCTAAGTACTATTTTTTCCTTCCTAAGTTCGGTTTATAAATCTTTCTTCTAAAGGGCCAGTTACCATTTACTGAATTCTGAGGATGCCAGTTCTTAGAGATAAATATTTATATGTGTGTGTATAATGGTGTACATGTATACACACATACACAAAATTCTAAACACATCTGTAGAAAATATTTGAGTTCTTTTGACTTACCCTTTGTTTCTAGTAGACCAATGAGATTCAAGATTTTTAAAATTTTTTCCCTTAGAAATATATATGTGAAATTGCATTGCAATGAGAATTTGAGAACTCCAGGGATATGTAGCTTTTCCATTAAAGTCATTGATTAAGCACAGAAGTTCTCAGTCAGCCACTACTGTTTCAGAAAACAAATATATTGAATGGAGTCATCCTTAGTTGGACTTCAGAGAGCGCAGGTACAATCTGGTTGGAGGGCTGATAGGATCCTAGCAGCGCTGACCCTTGGTGATTTATCAGTATGCAGCTTTTGCATTTGGGTGCCAAATCCCTCTTTTGAAATCTTTACATCTTCAAAGATCTAAATCTGCACTGAGGAAAAACGAAAGGTGTTGGCAGGACTGCTTTTAAAAAATACTTACCTACTCCAGGTAGGTTTTTGCCATTCTGTCAGGGTTTGACTTTTTAAATAGACAGATCTGTGAAAATGTCTGTGTGATATGTAATAGTGCAGTTACTCTGTCTTGGTGAAATGGTCCAGAACAAAGTAAGTACAGCAAAAAAATGAAAAAAAAAAATAATTTTTGTATATAATGCCTCATAAAACCAGTAGTGGGGGGGGTGCCCTGCCTCTTAGCTCTGTTCTTTAAGTGCCTGCTTCCACAAAGCAGTCAGCCTCAGGTTGCTGTCGTTGGATCCCCAGAACTCAAGCCAGCCAAACCTGCCCTGAAGGCATTCTGAGCCAGCCCAAAATAAAAAAAACAGTAGTGGTCAATTTCAATGATGCTAAGTATTTATTTGTTCTTGGCAAATTATCTAGAAACATCAAAGAGGTTTGTCACAATGAAATATGTTAAAAATGTCTAAAAAAGTGATAAGAACCAGTTTTTAATAGCTCTATTAAATATCAAGAAGTGGGGTTGGTGAGATAGCTCAGTGGTCAGAAGCGCCAGCTTAGGCAAAGTGCAGGGACCACGGTTTGATCCCCAGCACCACATGCCAGCCAGCCCCGCCCCCAGGGTGGGCTGAGCCCGCCACAAAAAAAGAATTTTAAAAAATAGTATTTAAAGAAAAAAAATTGTGAAATGATAGTTAAGGCCTTTATATTAGGATTTTTCAAAATATGGTTGGGCATGATGGCATATACCTGTAATTCCAGCACTCCATAAGCTGACTAGGAAGAGAACTTCAAGTTTGGGGCCAGTGTTGACTACAGAGCAAGTTCAATGCTAGCCTGCCCTACAAAGCAAGACACTGTCCCAAAAAACAAAAAAAAGGCAGAATCAAATGCATGTGCTTGTTTGTTAGCAAACAAATTACAAAGTAATTTATCATATTACATAAATGTAATCATATTGCCTTACACAACATTGCATGTCTGTAATCATAGTATTCTAGGAGGCTGAGGTAGGATTGCAAATTCAGGCCCCATTTAAGCAATTTAGTGACTTAGTAAGATTCTATTTCAAAACATGAGAAGTATCTTTATTTTTAAAAAGTAACTGTCACAGTACAAGGGCAGTGAAAATTGTCTTTAAATATTGAAATATTTTTTGCTAAGAAAAGCAAAATGCCACATCAGATGCTCTAAATATGCCGCAAGCTGACACATGCTAAGGCATGGAAGCTAGTATGCGCAGTGTCTCACTTAACCCTATTGCTTTGTGAGGATTGGCACTTACAGTGTTCAATACATTTTCCTAATGGCATATAGCTAGTAAAAGAAGCAAGATTTGGGCCTTTGTATGTGGTTTTTTTCCTCTATATTCTACTTGCTTGAGCTTGTGATCAGGATAGGGGAGTGCCAGACAACAGAGATGACTAGGAAGGAACCACAGCTGATCCAGCCTCCCTTCAGCCATTCAACACTATGACCCCACCTTTTCAGAGTTCTTTCTTTTCTGTTTTTCACAGGCAAATGACTCCTTTTGTAACTTTGCTTATGTTTTAGGATCACGCTCTGAGTAATGGTATGGCTGTGGATAGTGGCACATCGTTGATCCCCGTCATCTTTTTTTTTTCTTTTTTAAATTTTTATTTTAGGGAAGGGTCTACAGAGTGTTCAGGGTCTTTCTACCAGACTGGACTCGTAGTGATCCTCTTGTTTATAGCCTCTCAAGAGCTGGGATTACAGGCGCATGCCACCACACCCAATCTCAATTGCCATCTCAGCACATCCCAGGGGGACGGCGCCAACACAGCAGACCTGGGGATTGAACCCCTGGCCCCTGGCCCCTGCCCCTGCTTATAGGCACTTTAATCTGCTCAGCTATTTGGCCGGTCCTGTTCCCTGTCATTTTTAGTGCTAGCTAGCATCTGCTTTCAGAAGTAAGGTTAAGTGCTAGAGTGTAAACTTAAAGAGTGTAGACCAAAGATAGGTTTGTACCAAGCCTCTAAAAGAAGGCCTGGAGAGATCACCCAAGATTCACAGGCCTGAGTCTGAACAATTAGCTGTGAATGGACAATGGGTGTAAATGATTATACAAACTTCTTTTCTAAAAATAGTACTATCATGTTCTCCCTGATGGGATTGAGTGAAAATAATTTCTAGCCAACTTTTTATGACCTCTGTGATTAGTATCTACAGAACTTGGAAACTGCTTTGATGACATGAGCCACAAAATAAGCATCTGTGATATGTTTGAAAATCAGTATTTGACATGCAGAACTTTTTTTTCCTTTCACTGGACTTTTTTTTTTTTGTATTTAGTACAGGTCTACAGGGTCTCACAACACATATTGGACTCATAGTAATTCTCCTGTTTTCAGCCTCCAGAGTGCTAGGATTACAGGCGTGTGCCACTCATTCACAGTCTCAGTGGGCCCTGGGGGCAGAACCGGCATAACATGCTAGGAATCCAACCTTGGTCCCTGCATCTGCCTAAGCAGGCATGAGACATTCCTAATATGATGTCTTTGTGTAATTCTTAGTTGAATATTTAATTTTATATATTTAAGAGTTTTATTACATAAAATATATGCTTGTTTCTTGAGGACACTTTAAAAATTTGAAATTCCAGCATGCTTAGTAGGAGAAAATTCATGCAGCATATATAATGAAAAGATAACATGATGATGCACACCTGTGATCTCCAGCAGTCTGGAAGACTGAAGCAGAAGGATCATAAGTTCCAGCCTAGCCTTGGAAACTTAGAAACTCAGAAAGAATCTGTCTCAGAGAATTAAAATGGGCTGGATATATAAAAGTCTTGGCTTCGTGCCTACTACCAAAAAAATAAAAATCACAAAATATAGACACTGGTATTAAATCTGAACTAAATTTATTAAGTTTTGAGTACAGGATCAAAACTCTGAACCCATAGAAATACGGAAATGTTCTAAACTGAGCTGTCACAAATCCAGCCCCATTAGCTTGTTGCACTGGGAGTAATCCAGGACTACCTGCACTATAATGCTTGGGCCACTTGTTTATTGGTTTTCCTTAATAATCTTCAGTTATTTTTGCAGATTAAAAATGGTATCCCTAGTAGGAAGGCTGTTCTATCATAGAGCAGTGGGCAACCTAAGCTTTTGAATAGTACTAGGAGGCATCATTATTATAGTACAGAATGGTAACTGATGTTTCAAACTGTGTTCCTTAGTCATCTAAAAACATTTATGTGCTTAAAAAACACAAAAGCGCTATAATTATAAAGAAAAAGAGAAAAATAATTTATGAAAAGTTCATTGTTAAAAAAATCTGATTCTTTGCTTTTATGCTTCATTCCTTTATATGACAAAAAGTAATTGCATTGTTCTATACTGTGTGCCAGACCATACTGAATGGATACAAAGATGAATAAAGCACAGCCTTTAGCCTCAATCAGTTCTTTATAATGTTATAATGAACAATTCATTTGTAATCATTCAGACAGACATATAAAAGTAATTGGAATGTGACATAGTATTTTAATGATTGCATTTGTAATACTACTGGGAAGAATATATATATATAATTTTTTTATGTTTTAGGGAAGGGTCTACAAGGTGTTCAGGATCTCACTACTAGATTGGACGCCACCTGTTTACAGCCTCCCAAGAGCTGAGATTACAGGCCTGTGCCACCACACCCAGTCTCAATTGCCACCTCAGCACGCCCCAGGGGCGGGGCTGGCCCCTGTACTTGCTTGCTGGTATTTTAATCTACTGAGCTATTTGACTGTCCCCCTACTGTAAAGTATAGAAGTAAAAAGCATAATGAAATCTTTTTGAAGTGGTATGGAGGTATATATCAGCTTTCTGATTCACGATGAATTGTAGAGTTAATATATACTTTTTTTTTGGTTAGGTCAAATAAGTGAGATATGAGTTTATTCTGAAAAATTACAGTTTAGGATTTATCATGTATTCTTTGGAGATTTTAGCCTGTTGTATATGGAAATTTGTCTTTGTTACAGAAAAATAATCAAAAATTATTTCAGACTTAGGATGAGACAGATGTATTTATTGATTTCATCTGAAATACTCTGACCATCTCACAAATTCCTTTTTTAGGAACTCAGAAGATTATGCATATCTTTTATCCACATTACATGAAGTCATATACTTGAAATTATATATATGATATAATGCATTTTATGTTCTAATTAGCAAATGAATAGTAACACAAAGTGTTTTTGGTATAGTTTATGTATACATTATTTTTATTACATGTTTGACTTTTAGAGTATGAGAACTCATCATTTACATAATAATGTTAAGATTCTTCCATTTTTCTGAGGACTTCTTTTAGTTCTTTTTTTTTTTTTTTTTTTTTTTCTCCAAATGCCTTCAGGGCAGGTTTGGCTGGCTTAAGTTGTAGGGATGGAACTACGGCAACCTGAGCCTGACTGCTTTGTTGAAGCAGCCACTTAAAAGAACTGAGCTAAGGGGCAGGCCCCCTCTTTTAGTTCTTTAATAGGCAACTATATTAGTCAGGTTTCCAAGCACTGGGACAAAAAACCCTAACACCTGCAATTTTCAGGAGAGTTCATATGGCTCATGGTTTTGAAGGGTCTGTTCATAACTGGCTCCAAGGACAGAGGGCGGGAGAGGAGAGGGAAGGGAAGTGGAGGAGAGTAGAGGGAGAGCCTTCAGCTGTGAGCTTGCCCTTGGATTACTCCACTGATGAGTATAGCACCCTCCCAGCGCTCTGCCTCTGAGCACAGGAAGCTCTCAGGGGCACTCCAGATATAACCACAGTGGAATATTCAGCCTCTATTGTATAGTTTACCGCAACTGAAGAATTTGAAATTTCAGATATTAGTATCACTTCATTCTTTGTTGAATTTTCACTTGTATCAAACTTTTATTTGTCATTCAGAGAATAGCTTTGATCATGACTTTGGTCAGAGATGTTCTTGTTGTTAAAAATAAAACAAAAAAATTCATTAATATTAAATAGTGTATGAGAAAGGGAATCCAGAATTAGCCTGGTAGGTGCACAGAACTTTGTGGTCCCAGAATTAATGGCCTTCTTCCATAAGATCTTTTATTTTTTAAACTTCAGAACAGTTACTTGAATATTACTTATTTGTTGCCTTTGGTTTTTCTTTACTGTTGTCTTCTAGCTTACATCATTAAATAATAAGCACTTCTTATATGAAGCCATAGGTGTCATAGAGTTAGACATAGATTTATCCTCTAAGGAAAACAGTGGGGTTACATTTTGTTTTAAAGCTGCAAGTTTCTTGCAAGTTATTTCTTGTACATATGATCATGTTGTTGGTATAGCATGTCTCTAGGGATTTGTTATGTTGGTATTTTTCACTCAGCTTGTTTTAAAACTGCCAAATCAACTGAGGCATAAAACATACTCTTTGAATATGCTCTTAGGAATATGAGGAATGCCATTGTTAATCCAGTCATCCACTGTCACATCTTTCTGCTGTGGGCACATTTCTGCCTTGTATTAAACGTAGGCATTAAGATCCTATGAGTTGCCTCCTTGGGTAATAATACAGAAAAAAGAATTACTTTGATTGCCCATGGTGATCATTTTGTGCCCTGAAGAATAAAGACCATTTTTTTTTTATAATTCTGGCCTAGATAGTATAATTGTAGCTATATTCATATTTATATAGGACCATCAGGCCAAACCAAGCTTCTGTATAGGAGTTTTGGGGTAAATGTTAGGTTAATAACATGTAATCTTTTAAAAATTGTGTAAAATCTCTTACATACCTCTTACTATTCTTTCCCTCTAACTCCAGCACTAGGGATTGAGGTCAGGACCTGTGTAGTGAGCTGCATATCCAGCCCTTTTAAATAACATTTACACATTTGCTGTACATCGTTTAAATCTCATTTTTATCACAGGAAAAACACACTTGAATGCTAATGGGTACTACAGACTACAATATTGTCCTTATTTTGTTATTTCTACTATATGTACATATAGTACAATCTTTGCTTCCTTTAAAATGTTCTTTAAAGTGATATCCTAGGAAGAAAATTCAGCAATGTATTTCCTTTTTAACTGTCAGGAGCTGGAATTTCCCAACACTAACCTCTGTTTCAGATTCCTGCTGTTGCTTCTTCACTATTAGTTGGTGTCAGCAGGGAGTTAACAGCACTCAAGTTAACCTTGCTATTTGTATTCTGTTTTAAATTTTTTCCCCTCATTTAAGTTCTTCACATGGATTCTCCATTTTAAAGATCATGCATGCACCATAGGGGTCTGTACGATGGGAAGACTGTCGTACAGACAAGCACACAATAAAAGTACATTAAAATAATGTGACGCTGTAATACTTTGAATTTTTCTGGGAACACAGGTATTGGCTGTGAAAATAATTGGAACAAGGAAAAATTGAGTAAGTCACACATACTGTTTTCTGGAAGGATTACAAGCTTGTTTAAAAATGAATAGATTAAGTGTAGGTTATATGTTGTTACTGATAGACCTGCAGCTAGCCATAGACTAAGGCACATCTCACCAGAAAGAAGCCTTTGTCTTGCAAATACTGAATCTTTCACATTCTAGATGGTCTTAGCAGCAGACTAGGAAGAACAAGTATTTGAAGAGGGATGCTTGAAGCCCAGATCTCCTTTCCTCTCACTGCCCCACATGGAAGCTAACTCTCTGAACTGGTCTCCCTTAGAGGGCAGTTATCTTTTACTTGACCTTTCTCAAGTTGGTGCTGAAAAAGCACCAGGTTGATGAAATGGAAAGGAAATAGGAGAGATCTTGTAAGAACAGGAATACTGAGATGCTGTTTTGTGGGAAGAAGGAAAGCCCAACTTCTTGATCCCTCAGTTTCCTGCATTTCCAGCCACTGTTTTGCATGACTCTAGCATACCCTTCTATTAGTCAACAGGCCAAGATTCCACTAGTTTCATCTTCATTGACTTGACATTCTGGTAGGTGCTGAGGACATTAAAGTGAAAATAAAACAAACTCTGGTGGAATTGAGGAGCTCCCAAATCCCACTCTTTTGCAGAGAGCTATACCTTTCTACTATCCCAAGCAGATTATGCCAGAGCATTTCTCCAAAGATGCCTTGCTTTGTTGATTGTGATTAAAAGTATAATAACCCAGGTATTACGCTATAATAAGCTACTCTTAACAGTAACATGACACACATTCTGACATACACTGTTGTCCCTAACCTGATTATATTTAATAATAGCATCCCTGTTTGTTCTAAAGTTTGAATGGTTTTTGTTTTGTTTTGTTTTTGTGTGTATGGCCAGCTCAGCCCAAACCCTGGTCCCTGCACCTTGCCTAAACTAGCCTAAGCAGGTGCTTTAGACTAAACGCTTAGCTATCTTGCTGGTCCTGAATGGTAGTTTATATGGACCATGTTAAAAAAACCCAAAATTTGCATTTTAAAGTTAAAGTAGTAGAGATGGTGTTTAAAAATTCCCTAGCCTGGTATGGTGGCACATGCTTATAATCTGAGCATTCTGAGAGGCTAAGGCAGGAAGATTCCAAGTTCAAGCCAGCCTGGGCAATTTAGTGACTTAATGAGATCCTGTCTTAAAGTAAAAAGCAAAAGAGATGACTGGTTTCACAGATCTTCATTTTGAATGGCTTTTAAGCTCTTACTAAACATAGAAAATAATGAAAACATAAATCCTGATTGTTAATTCTGCTTAATAACTGGCAAACAAATGTACATTTCTGTCTTCCTTTAAAAGAAGACACAGAAAACTGATCTTAACACAGATTGTGTTAAAAAAAATATTGCTTTTAGAAAAAAATGTTAAATTTATTTATTTGCTTTTTTAAAAGGTTACTTCATATAAAGTATTCTATGTATTTGTGTAGACATTGTTAAACCAGTAAAACATGTTTTAGTAGGGAAACCATTTTTTGACTTAATATTTACCATTTATGATATGCTGTAAAACTACTTAAGAGAAATATGGGCTCTAGTTGTTAAAAAGTTATGGCCTTCAGTTGCCTTATTCTGCCTTACTTTAGGACTTTGAGCATGCAAGACTCCTTAAATTATCACCTGTTAATATCAGCTCTAAGATCATTTCCTTTTTCTTTTCTTTTTCTTTTCAGTTCTGGGGATTAAGCTCGGGATCTTGTGCTTTCCAGGCAGACTTTCGTGCCATTTTTGAAAGGAAAAAAACTAATCACAGATCATTATTTTCTTATTTAAAATGTCAGCCTGGTAACTATATCCACACTACAGTGACGTGTTGGGACTTTCAAGATGGAATTACTGCCGTTAGGATTAATAAATTAATTACTTTACCCCTTTTTCATTCTAGTTGTAAACCTCCAGATTATATTAAGACTACTTCTCTTTGGTGTACTTAAATACCTTAAAAGCCACCTGAGAAGTGGAGCTGCATTTCTGTATAACAGTAACAGGCATTGGGGCCGGGGTGACAGCTCAGTAGAATAACTCAAGGTCCTGAGTTCAGTCCCTGGTACCACAAAAAAATTAATAATAACAGGCAAAAATAAAATCTACATTGTTATTTCTCTTTGGATGTCATAAGATAAAAACACAAATTGTAATATAGTAGGAAGGCTGGCAGATCTTAAAATGACTTTGTTGTGCACTGGAGAAGTGTGCAGCTGATTTACAGGCACTTAGAAGAAACTTTGCTCCCTGTGCTCTGCCGATGTGTGTAGCATTAGGCTGAAATCTAATTATATCAATTGACCCATGGGAATCAAATTAGGGAAGATTAATTGGTGCTAAACAAAGTCACAAGAGATTTATTTATAAACTAATAAATCACTTTTTAATTCACCATGAGAGTACTACCTGAATATTACTCTCCATAAATGAGAAAAATTCATCAGATATTTCTGAGTTCTCACCACTCGGCACAAATACTTTAGTGAATATAAGGTAGAAAACACTTAGTTCTAACCCTTAGTGAGTTTATAGTTTGGTGAGAGGTCTTGGAAAGCATAGACTACAAGTCAGACTTCAGCAAGTGTATAGTGGGGGCTGGGCAGATAGCTCAGTGGCATAAGTGCCTGCCTTGCAGGGGCAGGGTGCCGAGTTCAGTGTGGTAGCGCATGCTGTGCTGGACCCAGCTGGCCCCAAACCAGGGCATGGTGGCACGTGCTTACAATTCCAGCAGTGTGGAGGCTGAGACAGGAGGATCACTTTGAGTCTGAACTGCTCAGTGAGACCTTGTATCAATAAAAATAAAAATAAAATTTAAAAAATGTACAATTGATATGTGATGGGTAAACACATCTCTTTCTGCTAGGTGGATTTTTATGGTTAGGAAATGAATTAAATTTCAAGAAATGTGTTTTAAGGACTATTTCTCTCAAACCACTATTAAATAATTATGCTACCCCTTTTTTGTGTGTTTCTGTATAATTAACTGAGACTAGGTATCTTTAATTAGGACACCTTTGCTTAGGGGTATACTCCAGATACTCCAAAGTTTTACACCTCTTAATATGTTGAGATCTATGATAAGCCCACTCTGGCTGCAATTGTTACTTACTATATCAGCCTTAGGCTGGGCAAGATGATGCATGCCAGAAGTTCCCACACTCAGGAGGTTAAGGCAGGAGGATCTGTGTGAGTTCAAGATCAGCCCGCACTACAGAGTGAGTTCAAGGCCAGCCTGAACTATGTAGTGAAACCCTGTCTCAAAAAGACAAAAAAGGGGTCGGGGAAATGGCTCAGTAGGATAAGCGCTTGACTGGCAAATGCAAGGATCTGAGTTCAATCCCCAGTTCCGCCAAAAAAAAAAAGTCTTTTAATTTCTGTGCTGAAGTGTCACACCCAACTTGTAGATTGATTATTAAGTTAGTACATAAGACAAATATTATATTCTGAATGCCTTTTAAAAATTACATAATACCTATAAATTACATTTTATTTCAAGTTTGTAAAACACTACTCAATAATGTAAATAATGTTTGGTAGCATATGATATATAATTAAGAATACACAAGCCAAACACAGTTTTAAAGATTTTAATTCAAAAGATTGTTTATAATAAATACATTATAAATTAAGTATGTGTCATGTATCTCCTCATCATAGTGCTGGTGAATCTTTTAGAGAAGATTCCCAAACTGCAACTCCGAACCCCACATATTTATCTCAAAGTGCCAACTCTGCAGTTAAACCTGAATACTGAGGTTTTAGTTTCAAAAAATCAACTCATACATCAGTGTCCTGTGTCTTAAAAGAAAAACACAGTAACAGAGCTTTCAGTGATACAAAACAGCTTTTTATTGAAAGGCAGAAGTTTGTGTCCAGCCTGCTTTTGCGTGTTGCTGTCTGATGCTTGGCTGCCGGGACAGTACTGGGGTGACCTGGGTTGGATGCCTGCCACAGAGAGGGCTTGGTGCCCACTGCAGCGTGCGTGTCATAGGTTTGCTGTCCAGGTTTATTGCTTTCTTCCACTGATTAAATTTGAGTCTTCCAGTGTAAATGGGATGCTTGTCTTTTAAAATAACATAAAGCAGTCTGCTTTTGAGGAGCTTTCCTATAGTCAGATTATTTTAGACAGCTTATGTCGATTTATTCTGTGTAGTGAAAGTAAAGAAATAATCAAAGTGTTATTTCATGAGTGATTTATTACCACATATACAGTTTCCATAGCACAGTTTGCAGTGTTGACATTAAGTAAATAATATGAACAGACTGCAAAGTGAGTACATTCTGTATTTGAGGTACATTAGCCATACATTAAGTTTGGACATTATTGAAGTCTCATTGTTCAGTTAAGATGGAAGCAGATCTTTATAGAAAGTGAAGTGTAATTAAAGATTGAGGTGTAGCTTTTTATAAGCAGTATTCGGAGGGACAATGGCTTGTGCAGCACAGCAGATGTCCATGGTGACCTGTGAAGTCCATTTGTGCTGGAGGGTGAGCTGGGTATCGGGGGCAAGTTTTCAGAACTAAGCTTGAAGACTAACAGATTGTTGCCTTGTCACAGTGTCACAGCCTTGACAGCCTCAGTGTGTCTGTCAGACTCAGGTTTATGTGTCCTGCAAAACATCATTTATTTAGTCAGCAGACTCACTAAGTTGTAGAACCATTTTCAAACTGCACAACAGGATTGTTATTAATGTCAGTCTTGGGCATCTCTCTTAGATTTGGATGTCAGTCACACTTTTCTCTAATAACTGTGTTCACCCAAACATACCATCCAGATGGCTGACATTGGATCCCATGTCCTGTCTGTGATCATGGGTAGTGTAACACCTCACAAAATCAAATCAGACTTTGCTGCTGCTGCTGCTGCACTGTGTGAAATTAGCCAAGTCTCAGAGTATCTATACCTGAAATATGACAAAAATCCCATTCAGTAGGCACAATGGATCAGGAATAACTGTGTCTTTATGCATTAAAGTATGTTACTATGTGATTTTTGTCACCGTAATAGGAGCGTTAGGTGGTTACTAAAAATACTAGTTGTTGTCAAATCATTTACACAAATGAATGCAATTCCCATCTTTAGGAGACCAGAATTTGAAGAATTTGTGGCGTCCTTGATTTCAGAGCCAGTGACAAAGCCACTGAATATTGGAGGGCCTAGTATAAGATGGTTTCAGGGCCTTTGCCAGATAGCTCAGTTGTTAAAAGTGCTGCTTGGGCAAATGCAGTCAGGGGCATAAGACCGCGGTTCGATTCTCTGCTCCAGAAGCTGCACCAGACCTGCTCTTAAGGCAGCCTGAAGTAGCCCCCCCAAAAAAAGATGGTTTTTACTATCTAACACTAAGGATAGTTAGAGCACAGGCTCTAGAATCCAGTAATGTGTGAATTTTGTTCTGCTATTTGGTTGAGTGACCTGTAGCAAAGTATTTTACACTTTGCAAGTTTTTGAAATAATTAAATGAAAATAGATAAAATGTTTAGCCCAGTATGTAGTGTACGGTAAGAACTCAATTAATATTATTTGCTTTTTAATCTTAATGTTTGGAATTTTGAGTTTTCAGCAACTTTTAAATACATCCTGTGAGTGTGTATTGTCAACTGAACTATTAATTTTAAATTTTAGATTTCTAGTATTTTCAAAGGGGCTTTTCTTCCAAAGATTTATGTACATATGTGGTAGTACTGATCTTAAAAAGAACTTTTTAGTTAGTGAGACATACATGAACTTCAACATAGATTTTGCGTGTAGTTCATTGTTTTCTGTAGGGACAGCTGGGTATATAACTGTGTGTATCATAAAAACACACATAATCAACATTCATACCTATTTTTAGTAGTTACTCCTGTATTTTCTTAATCTGTAATATGAACTCTATAACTACAGCTGAGAGATGTTAAAAGCAGAACAGGAAATCAGTTTTCTTAAAATAAGAATAAAAAATAATCTTATACAATATTTTATACATATCTAAAAATAAAGTATAATCAGTGAATAAGATGTTCTTAAAGCTGGCCACAAATAAGGAATGAAAGAATACCACAGTTTACTTTAAAATTATACATCTGTTTCATTAAACTATATTGAAATTTCATTGTAGCGTACTTTTTCTTTTTTACTTCAAAGCTGTGTGTCTCAACTGAATAATACTTTCATGATGTGTATTATATCTTAAAAAATACATGTAAAACTAAAGCTGCTTTTTCTTTTGGGGGGCGGAACTGGGTCTTGAACTCCAGCCTTGCGCTTGCCAGGCAAGCCCGTGCTCTCCTGAGCTGTCTCCTCAGCCCCGTAAGCTGCTTTGTCCTTCCAAACTGTAGCAGTGTGTACATTGTGTGTGTGCAGCCTTCCTCTGCAGCAGCCACCAGCAAGTCGTGCTTTCTTTCTTGGGGATTGTTACAGAAGCTGGGGTACATGTGTATGATGTGAAAGTTTCAACTTTTATTAGAAAATTGATAGCAAGTGAATTCACTTTTGTTTTTGAGTTATTTTTTTCAAAAAAAAGCTTATTAAAACATTTAGCATGAAAACTATTCTGGTTGTAGAGCAAAAACACAGATGTTAGACTCAACTGACTGACATTTCAAAGACTGTACTAAGAAAAGGGAAATAGTTAATGTTTTAACTTAAAATATTATGTGGCAGACCTAAGATTTACTTAAGAGAAAAATAATGTTAATACCTATCAGTTTGACAAGTCTGTATACCCTGCCTGTAAACATATTTTCAGCATTGGTGTTTGTGTAGATCTGTGTTGGCAGTTCATACAGGTCTCAATGATTGAAATATTCTCTTTAAAATCAGTACTGCTACATATTTGTATAAATGTTTGGGAGAGAAGTCCCTTTGAAAATTTGGTCAGGCCTGGTGGTACATTTTGTAAGCCCAGCACTTCAGAGACAGGCTAGAGGAGGCAGAGTTTGAGTTAAGCCTGGGCCACATAGTGAGACTCTGTCTCAAACCACACCCCTCAAAAAAGAAAAAAACTAATTGGCTCTCTTGTAATGAGACTGCGTGTCTATCAATAAAATACTTGAAATTTAAAATTAATAGAGGAGCTCTTTACTTCTGAAGAACTGCTCTGTAGAGATGCCCCCATTTTCCTTCACAATTATGTATTTCTTGAATTATCGTTATATTTCATGCTAAGCTCTGAGTAGAGAGTGATGAACAAAATATACCTGCTGATGGAAAAAACAGATACCAGGCAATTAAATATACCTCTCTAAGGATGTGACCTTCAAGTCGTAAACCTGAAGGGGAAAGGTCAAGTAAGTTCTAAGCAAAAGGAAATTATACAAAGACCACGCAGGAAAGAGTTTAGTTTATTAAACCACCTCAGAGTAATCCTGTGCAGAAGACCTTAGTGAATGAAGAAGGGAAAGTGAGAGATGAGGTTGGAAAAATAAGAGTCAGTTTGGCAATTCTCTGATTGTCACCTCATAATACATTAACTTTCAGTGAAGCCTCACTATAGCTGAAGCTGTTGCTTTACCTTGAATAAAAAGGGAGAAATAAAGCTGGGTGTGATGGTGCACACTGGTAATCCCAGCGCTGGGGGGACTGAAAACAGGAGGAGCACTAGAGTCTGCACTACGTAGTGAGACCCTGTACCAAATACATTTTTAAGGGGGAGGATATCAAAAAAATTTGAATATTATGAAAAAAAATTCATAAAATTGCTGAACTTCTATATGGGGAGCTTAAAACCTCCAAAACATCATTTTTGTTGAAATTGCTATAAATTGGATCTCTGTTCTCCTCAGCTACAAACACTCCTTCAGTCTGAATTTCCCTTATGTGATTTGTTAGCTGCTTAGTGTAACCATGGAGCCATAACTTCTATGTTTCTCCTTTAATGTAGGAAAAAAAAATACAGTTCCATTTTGGTTTACAAACCCTTCATTTACAAACAGTTCACTTCACAAAAATGTTCAGCAAAATTTTCTTTCTGTCCTCATTGGGTGACAAACATGACTGCAGCCCCCTTCCCCACATAAAAATGCAGCTATCTTCCCTCCAAACTCAAAACAACTGAGGTACCACTGTACAAAACTACATCTATGATGACAGAATTCATGATGACAGTGTAAGAAAGAGGAAAGGAAGGAGAGGTTATGGAAGGACTCCTTTCTCATGTCTTTGGGCTCCTTGCTGTGTGCCTTGCCTGCACACTTGATTAGGAAAAAAATAATTAAATAAAGCACCCTTTGCAGCTAGGAAAGAAAGAGGCATTGGCAGTTGCATTTATTAACTCATGACCTGTGACAACACTGTAGCCTCTTGCAGTGAGTCACAAAACATGATCGTTGATATATAAGTCGTGTAGATAAAGTGTTCCCAAGAATTGAGCTGTATGTACCCTTTACCATCCTAAGTCCCCGTTCTTATTCTCTGCTGTTGTGTTGGAGTTGCAGTTGTGCATCTTACTGTCAGTGATTTTGATCTAGGGGTTCTAAGTACGTTTAAACATATATTTTTCTTTTTTATACCTTTGAGTGTGCTTTTGCTTGCTACTTTAGAATTATATTCTCTAGCATTCTGTATTTCAGGCATATTGTGGGTTAAATGATTTTTTTTAAATGAACTATCATAGGAGTTTAAGAACTATGTTCAAGTGGTCATGCCCCATAATCCTAGCATTGTGGGAGGCAGAAATAGGAGGATCTCACATTTGAGCCTAGTCTGAGCAATTTAGCACGATGTCAAAATTTAAAAATGAGAAAAAGGTAAAGAGTGTAGCTCAGGGCCAAGAAGATAGCTGAGCAGCATAAGCACCTACCTGCCAAACACAAGGTCCTGAGTTCAATCTCTGGTACCAAACAAAGAAAAAAAAAACTGAGTATAGCTCAGTGTGAAGGCTCAGGCTTCAATTTCCAGTGCCATCAAAAACAAAACAAAAATTTTTGAAACTTGGTAGACAAAATAATTTAATTGGAAAAGTAAATTCTAAGCTGTAAGCACTGAAGACAGGGCCAGTTTTAACATACAACTAGTTTAAAAGTTGGAAACTTTTTTAGTTCAACGGTGATTTCATTTTTAATGATCATAGTCAGTGATTTATTGTGAAACTCAGTGTCTCTTGCTCTCCTCAGTGGAAGGGTGCCTTCTTTCTTTCTTTCTTTTTTATTTGGCAGAACCAGGGATTGAACTCAGGCCCTTGTGCTTGCCAGGGGAGCACTTATTCCTCTGAGCCATCTCCCCAGCTCCAAGGGTGCCTTATTTCTTTTTTCTTTTTTTTTTAAATTTTATTTA
>NW_004524635.1:3250538-3291716 GCF_000260255.1 Octodon degus
TGGCATGTGGTGCTGGGGGACCGAACCGCGGTCCCTGATGCTTTTGCTAAGCTTGTTCTAAGTAGGTGCTTTAGACCACTGAGCCATCTCTCCAGCCCTTATTTCTTTTTTCTAATCAAGACTTTTAAATAATCTGCTGAAATCCTTTGCTTTTAGTTTTCCATATTAAAAACAGAAAATAATGTTTTCATCTTCTGTAAGTTCAGGATAAATTAAGGTATAGATTAGTACTAAATTCAAATCAGATGGTCAGATATGATTTTTTAGGGAAATGTGGAAAGGTATAGCAGTTTATTTATGGCAGCAGTGAGAAATTGTGTGCCTACCAGTTCTTTTCTGCATACTGCACCCTTTATGTTTTCTCCAGAGATGGTCTTGTTATGTTGCCCAGGCTGAACTCAAACTTGTCGACTGAGATAGTCTTCTTGCCTCAGCCTCCTCAGTAACTAGAACAGGCACATAGTGAAAAGCTATTTAAAATCCCCACAAGTCTGTGAAGCTCGCTAAGATAAAGAATGTGAACTGATCATAAGATACCTTGGTTTATATAAATGTCTCAGAGGAGGATAGACTGGAGGATTTTTCTTCAAATATATAATTTCTTTAGAAAAATATTTCCAAGGTGATGAGTATAATAGTCATTCTTTTAGAGTGGTACATTCCTTTGCTAGACTTTTCTGCCTGTAGCCTTTACCATAGCAATTCTAATAAATGGAGCATCTCTGGCTCTCTGGAATTATACTAAAATCAATCAGAAAAAGGCCAATTACTTATTAAAAGATACTAGCTAACTTTTTATAAGTATTATTTTTAGATGTACTTACTAACATTGTTTCCTGTCACAGTTCATTCGCACTGGGAATATGATTTTTCAAAATCTAGATTGATCCGTATCAGTGTTGTTCATGAACCTATAACATGTGTACTACAGTGGGCTGTTAGTATCATTGAAAGCTCTTTAAGGTTTGCTATCACTGATCTATGTTAACTTTTTGAAAATAGTTCGTTTTCATTTTTGGTATGGTGTTGCATATATTAATATCTTTTTAGACGCTAGTTTTGTAGTGCTTTAGGCCACTGTGTCCTGAAGAATGCTGAAAGATGTTGGCTGAAGAGGTGTGGCACCAGGGTGAGGTGGCTACCACCTGTGCGTGTGACGAAGTTATGGGTATTATCTGCAAAGTCCAACGATTCTTGATTCTGTTCCCTTCCCATCTTTGGAGCAATTTATTTATTTATTCATTTATTTGTTTATTGTATTTAGTACAGGGTCTCACTACACAGATCGGACTCATAGTGATTCTCCTGTTTTCAGCCTCCCAGGTGCTGGGATTACAGGCGCATATCACCATGCACAGTCTCAATCACCATCTCAGCATGCCGCGGAGGCAGGGTCAGCATGGCATGCCGGGAATCAAACCCCAGTCCCTTCATCTGCCTAAGGACGTTCTTTAGTCCACTGAGCTATCTGGTTAGCCCTGGAGCAAGTTGTTCTAACATAAAAAGAAAAAAATCCTGCTGCTGAAACTTGAGAGGTTATCAGTTATACTTAACCATTAGTCCTTTAGTATATTAAGAATTTCATTTTCTGAAATGTCAGTAAAACTAGATCATTTAAATTTTACCACTCGTAAGTACTATTATATACTTTAAGATCTTAATTATTAGTTTTAATATATCATTAGAACATTTGGCAGGGAAATTGATTTTCATATTTTAAAATATGTATTTGGTACACAATTACTTCCATGAATCAACAATTGGGAGATTGGGCATGGTGGCACATGCCTGTAATTCCAGCTCTTGGGAGGCTGAAAACAGGAGGATCACTATGAGTCCGATCTATGTAATGAGACCCTGTAGACCCCACAGACCCTGTACCAAATACATTTTAAAAAAAAAGAAAAGAAAAGAATCAACAATTGAGATTTCATCTTTTGAAAAGTTTCTGGGGAAAAAAAAAAGTAAAGTTTCTGTACATCAAGAGAAATCACCAACAGAGTAAAAAGAAAACCCACAAAGTGGAAATAAATTATAGTGGACTGTCCCTAGAGAACTCCTATCTAGAATATATAAAGGAGCTTTAAAAATCAGGCCTCCAAAATTCAAAGACCCCGTCCAAAATTGGTCATCTGAGATGAGTATACACTTCACAAACGAAAAGCTACAAGTGGCAAATAAATATATGAAAAAATGTTTCATACCATTGGTCATTCAAGACATGCAAAATAAAATAACACTAAGATACCATCTCATGACAGAAAGAATGGCTATCAAGAAGTTGACCAACACAAATGCTGGAGAGGCTGTGGAGAAAAAGGAACCCTTCTCCATTGTTGGTGGGAGTGTAGAGGGAGTGTAGACTGGTACAGCCACTGTGGAGATAATTATGGAGATTGCTAGAAAGCTAGGATTGGAGGTCCTGTTCAAGCCAGATATTCCCTTCCTAGGTATTTTTCCCAAAGAGCTAGAATCATTATACCACACAGATACATGTGCACTCATGTTTGTAGCAGCGTAATTTGTCATAGCTAAATCTTGGGAACAACCCCAATGCCCATCAACTGAGGAATGGATAAAAAAGATTTGGTATTTTTACACAGTGGAGTATTACATAGCTATAAAAATGATAAATTTGAGGCTTTTGTAAATGAATGGATGAAGTTAGAGACGGTATTGATAAGTGAAATAAATCAGCCTCACATGTGCAAACATCGTATTTTCTCACTAGTATGAGAACCTGAAATAATGAATAAAACCTGAAAAGTACAATAGATAGAGTGGGGGGAAGAATTTGTTCAATAGGAAAGAAAAACTGGGATGAGAAAAAGGACAAAAGAAGGAGAAAAGATATATTTATGTATATATGCAGGATAGTTTGGATGATTTTACTGCTGATTTCTGCTGGTCTTTTAAAAGGAGCAGTTGCTACTTAAATTTTTTTCTTTTTATTCTTTTTAATTTCTTATAACTTCTGTTTTGTTGTAACTGATGTTGCATGTTTATATCTGGTTACCTAAACAACTGATTTGAAGATAACATCATGTAGTACAGGAACCATTGTTGAATTCCTATTACTTTGTGTAGTTTTTTGTTGCTAATGCATTTTTTTCTATTTTGTGTGCTTTAAAAAATAAAAAAGAAAAGAAATTTGGGGATATAACTACCTTGTAAATTAGGAGCAAAACTGCAGCTTAAAATATTTGCTTCTGGATCCCCTTTTGACCCAATTTTTCACATTTCATCAAGTGTGATGATCATTCTCACGTCACAGTATTTTAACAGGATTGACTAAACAGGCAAATGAACAAAAATAAAATACACTGTGTCCATCAATGAGAAGCATTGTTTTTAATGAAAAAAATGGAGTTTTATATCATAGAAACCATTAATAAATTCTACAGTTCATCTAAGATTGTCTTACACTGTTGGAGAGAGACTATTTCTATACTAGAAAACTAGCTGTTTGGACATACTGTCTGTCTTTAAAAATCTAGCATAACTTTAAATTCTGTTTTAAAATTGTTTTACTCTGATAGTGAAAGATTTCTAATGCTCATTCTTTAAAGAAAGAATATAATTATTTTCATGATGTTTGTATTAAATTATGCCCAGACAGAGTTGCAACTATTTTTTGTATATTTGCCTCCTGTTTGTGAGCAGGTGTTTTGGGTTCGTGTTCTACTCAGTGGCTTTGCAGTAAAGGAGTTACTTCTTTTCTGAGCATTGCATTCCTAGAAACAGTTGTGTCCTGGCTGCCTGGAGCCGTGCTTTATCACTTGATGTTGTGACTCATTAAATTATTTCTTCTTTCTCCCTGGCTTGTGATCTCTTTATTTTAGATTATCAAGTAGCAGCTGCTTGGATAGCCTTTTGCTGTTGCTTTTCAAAAGTATTATGTAGAAATCCACATGATTTAAGGATGGTAAATTGGCGAGACTCAAGAGCTTGCACTGTAATCCTGCGTATCATTTAATGTGAAGTGTACTTCACACTGACACTGATGAAACTGTTTTAAGAAATCAGATATGATTTTATCTACTTTCATATGCATGGTTAGCTTCTGTTTTGATCAATTTCAGGAAGCTGCAGTGTTCTCTAATGTCTGATACATCTTTGCCACTCATCAGTCCATTCTCTCATACTTTTGCCTAAGATATATTTACTGATGTGTATTTGGTCTAAAATCTGTACTTTCAGAACAAACCCAATTTAACTGATGGGTTTAACCCACTAATGATTCCTTCCATTGGTCTGTGTGTTAATATATGTAAAAGTGTGTAGACCTTTTTAAACTTGAAAAAATAATTTTTCTTGATATTAAAGGGGTTTGGTTTTTGTCACTCATATTTGTTTCTGTTTAGTGTTCTAACCTGTCTTTGTAGCAACAAGGCTTAGGAAAAAAGTACACTTTGTTTAGTAGAACCTTTATATAGAGAACTTTAAAAATCTCAAGAAGTTAAAAAGAAAGAAATGAGATCCATCAACATGTTGCTTCAGTTAACAGCTACATTCGTTCCTATTTAAGTGGCACCATGCGAGAGCTGTCTCTTCAGGTGCTTCTGTTGTGTGAGCATCAGAGCTCGTAGCTACACAGACCAAGACGGTATAGCCAGTCACTCCTCCTACCCTGGTAACGTAGCCAAGAGCCCTGGTAAGCAGATGCATGAGTCTGGGTAGCAGTGTGACACATCATACCGTTGTACAGTAACCTTTTATTTTTAAATAGGAAGGAGCATACTCAAATAATAATGAGTAGTGAATACATAAAACATTGTTACCAGTATCACTACAAACACTGGGACTTTGTTTGCAGTGATCTGCTGTGTACTGTGTTCTTCCCATGGCTGGGGCATTACAAGGCAATAGGATTTTTCAACTTTATTACAATGTTATGGAGCCACCATAGGATAGGTGGTCCATTGTTACTTGATAAATTGTTACGGGATATGTAAACTATATGATACTTAAGATGACATCATGATAGTTTTAACAATTTTAGGACTGTGGCTTACTTTTGGCTTTTTAACCAATACTTATCAACTGTATTAAGAATAGCATTATAAAGAATTGAGTAACAGTGAAAAATGCTTGCCTTTTAATTTGCTTGTGAAATCCATAGAACTTTTTCAAAATGCTTCTAATCTTAAGCAAAATTATTATCTGTACTTTGTTGAGGCAGAATGATTAACAGTACACTGAGCAAGTAGTCTAAGAAGAAAGCCGTATGTATTGAGAACCTGTAAAGGACTTTGATCCTTTCTGTACTTTATGTATCTTATCTACAAAATGGACAAATGACCCCTTCCAGTCACTTCTGGTAAAATTATTATTAAAAAGATAATTTAAAGTCTTAGGAGCTCTAGTTAGATGCAGGAAAGTGGTAATCTAATCAGTATCACCCTCACAATAATGGAGCAAATTGGAGAGCTTAAAAACACGTCAGATTTGTTAAAATTATCCTGAAAAATCTGATACAACTTACTGGAAGCTTATTCCTATACATTACTAGTACTTTAAAGATAATCTCTTCCTAATTTAAGGTCTCAACATTGTGTCTGTTGAGCTTGGTTTGGGGGAAGAATTTACTGGTGTTGAAGTCAGCTGAATGATCATTTAGGAACAATTTTAGGTACATGACAATAATTTTGGAGTCCTAATACACCCTTTAAAAATGGGAGAATGAAAAAAAAAAAATGGGAGAATGAGTAGCTGCTTTAAATGTATGTTTTCCAGAAGTGTGCTTTATTAGTGAAGATGTTGGAAAAGGAATGTAGTGTTTAGTCTTCGTGGAGCTTGTTTTTATGGAAGAATAGATTTACATTCACAAAAATAGCCAAAGAATTTAAGTCCTACGTTATGAAATGTGATTATGTCGTAGAGACAAGAGTAGTAGTAACTTAGAGAAGCTATCAGTATGGATTTAGTACAATTTATGTAGACTTCTTGCAGATTATGGTACTTCAGTACCACAGCCACATGCCAAGCTTTCTGGTACTGTTGCAGGATACTGTGAAAAGACACTACTGTCATTCATCAATAGGTAACAGACTGACGTAGAATATGAATGTGACTGCTGTCATCATCATTTTATCTCTATTATTTTGACTGAGAATTGGAAAAATTGGGAAGGAAATTTGATGCGTTGCAGTGGAACCTTTCAAAATAAAAGTGCTTTTTTTTCAATTTATTTGATACAAAGGTCACTTAAGTCACAGAATTACAAACTTCTTCAGGTTAAGCTTCAGTGCTCAGGCTTTTTAATTTAACATTATTTGATGTAAGTGGTTGTCATTAATAACTTTAAAACATCGTAATTCATTCAGGCTGCAATAAATAAAACACTATAAGCTGCGTGGCTCATAAACAACAGAAATTCATTTCTTGGTTTTAAGTCATATATTCAAATGCTTTGAAACCCAGTGTCTGTCAGTCTCCCTTCTATTTCCACATTTTGTGGCCATGTCTTCTGGATTAAAAGGTCTTCTGAGCGTCTTGAGCCTCTTTTTTAAGGGTGCTAGTCTCATTCATGAAGGCTATTTTTTCATGTTTTGATCATCTCCCAAAGACCCAGCCATTTTACACCATTACCTTGAGTTACTTGTGAATGGGATTGGGAGGTCAAACATTAGACTGTGGAGCAGCAAAATTATCATACAGTCCAGTCTTTAAAATGCATGAACTGGGGCTGGTGAGATGGCTAACAGTGGAATACGTGCTTGCCTGGCAAGCGCAAGGGCCTGAGTTCAATCCCTGGTTCTGAAAAAAGAAAGAAAGAAAGAAAGAAAGAAAGAAAGAAAGAAAGAAAGAAAGAAAAAATGCATGAACTTATTCTATAGATGAAAGATAAAAGTATTTGTCTAATTGATAATAAAATCAACTACTGTATTCAGCTACTACATTTTGGTATATTTATTGAAATGGATCATGATTTTAAAATATGAGACAGGCATAGTTAAATGAGTTTTCACATATCTAGTGCTACTGTCCCACTTTTGTCATAGATACTACTTGTGAATATAAGCTAATTATTTCATTTTAGTCAAGTATTTTACATACAGATTAGGAAATAGTATTTAAATTTGAGATAGAAATAAAGGTTTTCCTATATAGATTCAGGTGGCTTATGTGTTAAATTTTCTACTCACCTGTCTTTCGTAAATGATGACCTCTTTTGAGAGCCCTGTCTTGATGTTTGTATCAGAAAGCATCATTTCCATTACCAATGTCCCTATTTGAAATTCTGACCAGCTAAAATGTACCCAACTTGAGTTAAAAAGCATTTTAGATTACTTGACGTTTGAAAAGAATCTGTAAATATTTATGAAGAATTAGAATCTGTTTGAAACTGATACCTGAAAAGCCTTGTTAGGTGGGGAGCAGACGTGGAACAAAGTGTAGGCTAATGCAGATGCGCCTAGAAGGACTTTTCATTCTAGGGAAATATAAATTTATTATTTATTTGTGGTGCTTTAAGGACGCTGCCATTGTAAATAACTCTGGTACAGGTCAGGTGTTACAATATGAGATCATCTTAACATAAACCACAAACTTCTATTTTGTTCTTCATATTTATATTGTGTGTTTTCAAATGATGAATTAAATTGGATTTTGATTCTATCTTGATGTTTTCGTTGTGCCTGTAAAAATCAGTTTTTATGTATTATGTGTGCTATATCCCTTGAGAGTCATGATTATGATTTTCTCTTTTACCCATAAAACACAGTTTTTTATATTTGTCTTATTTTGACATGATCTTCACTGAAATCTTTTAAGTAAAACATTTCCTGGAAAAGTTTATGACAAAAAAATTCTCTGACATTTTTATGTCGTTAGCCCTTGTTACTAGTAGCTCACGTATTTTCTTTTCTTAACTATTCCCAAATATTTATGTCTGCTTTTGCTGTAAGGTACTTCACAAACTCGGTAGTTGTGAGTATGAAGTGCCAGATAATCTGTTGAAAATAACCTAAAATAAATTACAACTGTGGCAGAGGTTCCAGTCTTTTGTTTTCTTGGTTGGATACACTTATTCCCTCTGCTGAATTCTTACAAACTTTTAAAATGGCCATCAAAGTACTCAACAGAAACTATCAGACTTCTTTTCCCCAATACTGCTAATTGGGCCGTATCTAGAATAGTATTTTTAAGGTGACCTAAAAATAACATTGCATGTAGACAGAACAGACATTGGACAAAAACAGTCATATTATTGTCTTTAGAATGACTTCATAGAAGCAATGAAGCGATGAAGAAGACAAAAAGCAGATAAAGTTCTGAAACTGAAACAACTTCAAATGTATGAAATGTGACCTTATGCTGGCTTTTTCCAAGCCACCTGCTAATGTTCAGTCATCTAAGAAAAATTACCAAATAATTTTCAAAGAAATAAAGACTGCAGACCTGTGCTTCATTACCATTCTTTACAGGCTTTATTCACAATCAGTTTATGAGGTAAATACTATAAGACTATTCGGAAATAGTGATTACATAGTATTTTTCAATATTTGCTTTTTTCTGTAATTACATTGTAATTATTTTTAATGATTAACAGTAAAATATGTAGCATATTTTGCACATGGAATTCTCACTGCTAGCTTATTTTAAAATTTTGGTGTTTGGGGATATGGTAATTAACATTGTTCTCTTACATCTCAGATGGCAGTCAGAGAGCTCTGTTAATTATAGTACATTTTAAAAAAAATCAAAACCTTGATGGCAATGCAATGCTATTTACAAATACATTTTTACTGAAATGTAATTTAAAAGGAAAAGCGTGATGAATTTTACAGATTTTAATAGTTATATATATATTATTGTACTTTATCACAAAATGGCATGTTAATATGGTAATGTTCATGTTTTAGATTATTTGATGCATCAGAAAACACAGCATATTTGACATCAGATTCCATCCCATTTATTTTAAATACTGAGCTAGTATTTGTTAAAGAAAATGAAATATTCTAGGAGGTAAAGATCCATTCCTCACCATTAAATTGACTCATAAGACTTACAAAAAAATTTAATGATTATGTGATATTCCCTTGTGCAGTTAATTATTTCCCTTAGGTCATTTCAGTAGCACTAAACAGGGATATCTTATTTAACCCCAAAATAAATCACTTCTTTCAGGAAAGTTATTCAGCAGATGCCTACTAGATGTACCTCAGGTGTTTGCACCAGAATTCACTGTCCTCAGATTACTTTGAATGCTGTTTTCAATTTTGAACAGTGTTCCTTGATAAATAAGAGAAAATGTCTTCCTTAAGACACTTAAATGTTTCTTATTTGAACTTCCATTTTTAACTTGAAAGGTGCATACGTTGTTAATACAGTATTAGAGAGCAGTTTTTATTTAGGACAAGGTGTACAGGGTCTCACTGCATAGATCGGACTCCTAGTGATCCTCCTATTTACAGCCTCCCAAGTGCTGGGATTACAGGCATGCGCCACCAAGCCCAGTCTTAATTGCGCTCTGGGGATGGGACTGGCATGGCAGACCCGGGGATTGAACTCCTGGCCCCTGTGTCTGCCTAAGCAGGTGCAAGAACAGTTATTTTTATATAAAATTCCTAAAAATTCTCCCCACA
The DNA here is from genome assembly GCF_000260255.1 of Octodon degus. Classification (NCBI taxonomy): domain Eukaryota; kingdom Metazoa; phylum Chordata; class Mammalia; order Rodentia; family Octodontidae; genus Octodon; species Octodon degus. The sequence goes on from NW_004524635.1 coordinate 3,260,132, forward strand.
ATGAATGTAATCCTTATGTACTATAAACATGTACTAATATATATTTTTTAAATTCATCTTGTGCTGGTGAGATAGCTCAGCCGTCTAAAGTGCCTGCTTAGGCAAGTGCAGAGACCAGAGCTTTATTCCCCAGCACCACATTCTGTGCCAGCCCCACCCCAGGATCGGCAGAGCCAGCCACAAAAAAGAAATAAAAAAAAATAAAATTCAGCTTGTAATTGAATTAGATACCTAATTCATATATTTAAATAGCAAGTATTTTTAAAATACTTTTTTTTCCTTTGTTACTTTTAACCAAAATGCAGCACTCTAAGAATCTCCACAGCTATAGTAGTAATTGAAAAATGAACAACTGAAAGAAAGGAATAAACCCTTAGAGGTCTTTCTGTCCAAAAATATTTTTTCTGCTCCCTGAATTTAACTAATTAATGATTCATTTGACTTAGTATATGTCTATTAAAATTCAGTTGCTTCAGTGCAGAGACTGGATCAGAACAGAATAGAATATAAAGGTCTAAGAATAGTCCCTTGAGCAAATGAAAATTTGGTATATGATAAATTTGAGAAATCTTTAGTGGCTTATAGTTTAAGAACATAAGAACTGCAAAGAAATCTTAAACTGTCTTGATTAACTATATTTTTAGCAATTAATAATATAAGCATTTTAATTATAAATTTTCAACTGTGTTGACTCAAGCCTTTAATCCCAGCACTCTAAGTGGTTGAAAAAAGGAAAATTGAAAATTGAAATCCAGCCTGGACAATTGAACAACTTACTGTGAAGTTGTTTCACCAAAAGTCAAAAAAAGGGAGGGGGGCTGGGATATAGCTCAGTAAGAAGACCCTCCAGGAGAACCACAAAAATAATGCAGCTGAGGAGATAGGTCAGCTGCATAAACCCCTGCCCGCAAGTACAAGGTCCTGAGTTCAATTCCTGGTACCAAAAAATCAAATCAAATCAAATAATAAAACAACAGAATGGTTTCTGTATACAGGAAGATATAGAAGCCAGGCTACTGAAAAAGTTACCAAATAAATCAAAGCAATTAAGGGAAAAACCATCCTGTAATGTCTGTCAAATTTGAATTGGTAGTATTAGTTTGAACTGATAACATTTCAAAAATGTATTTCCTGCCTGTTCATCCAAAGAGGTCAGAAACAATGGTACCAAGTGGCAATGAGTATACTTGGTGCCTAGCCCCTTTCTCTAATTGTCATGATATACTAAAACATGCGATTCCAGCTACAAGGAGGAAAGTGTAAGGTGGTCTTGGGATATCTTGTGCCAGGAAGCAAGGGAGCACACACCCCCTTGTCTTGAGACCCTCTTAAAACACAGACACAGGAGCTGAGGAGATAGCTAAATAGAATAAGCTCTTAATGAAATTCTGTCAACATGGCATACAAAAAGTCATGGATAGTTTTATTGTTTCTTTGTCCAGTGTGGAATGAACTGTAGTCACTGTCCTTTTGAACTCCACATTGTCTTGTATACGAACAGCGGGACTCCCATGATGTTCTGTAGTACTATCAACTGAGAACAGCAAATAAAAATGAAAGTGGAATACAGGTTACTAGAGAGAGAGGGGGTAGGGCAAATGAACTGTAGTTTAATGAATCATGGTTCTGTTTGTGTAATGAGAATGTTTTTAGAAATGACAAGTTGTATGGTATTACAAATGTATTTGATGACCCACAATTGAAGATTTAAAAATAGTTAATAGTAAATGTTACATATATTTCACAGCAGTTAAAAACTAATTAGATAGTCAATTAAAAAAGTAAAACAAACTGAAAATGAAGAGTATAATAGTTCTCTGTGATCTTCAGTGTAAATATTCAAAGACCCTAAAGAGATGTGTTAAGTTGCCATTAGTGACAAACTTCCATATAAACTATGTTTCGTTCTATACATATGTATCTCAAAAATATAATTTGTTAACTAGGTACAGTGAGAAATTAATAAAGACTTAATCATGAATCAGAACAGTTATACTATATCACAGCATACTATAATAAGCTATACTCCACAACAGCATATAGTAAATGTGAATATAATTTCTCTTTAAAAAACTCATAATAAATAGCAATATTGTCAGACAAAAGTTGTTTGCTAGTAATAGTACCCACTGGAGATACCCGTGTAAATAAAGTACTGCTAAAAAGGCCACTGGCAAGTTGCCGAACTAGAGCAAGGCTGCTGTGGAGCCAAGCTGTGAGTCAGTTATGCGGCCTCACAGCAGAAATGCCCAGCGCTGTACATGGAGGGAGCCAGATCGGCCACAGCTGCTCATGTCCCAGGTCCTTAATCTTGGTTCCATTGGTGCTGGCCTTACAGCTGTAATATATGAACTCCAAAGTTGGTGTCTTAGAGGGCCAGCTTGCTAAAGCTGGGTCATGGACTTCAGTAAATGAAATGTTTGTACCATTATTCACTTGGACTTTTGATTGATTCATTAAAATACACTTTTAAAATTATTTTATTAAGTCTCAGCTTTATTTTAATATTACCAACTGTTGTCAGTGTCTAAAACCCCTAGTCTAGTGATTGCAAAAATAGCTCTTGAGGGAATAATCTTCAATGCTCTTTATAGTAATCTTTTTGAGAAATAGTTTGTGTGAAAATCATTTAGTTTATAAAAAATATTTTCTTGAGAATATGGAGATTTTGTTTACAGGTTTTTTAGCTGACACAACAGACTTTTCTAGAGAATGTGATTAAAATAGATACTAAGATCATTAGTTTTAAAACCCGTGTTTTTAAAAATAATTTCTGAAAATAAAAGTAATTTCTGGTTTATCTTTGTAGATATTTTTATACTTTGAATAGACTACCCATTTGTTTCTGGTATTTACACTTACAAATTAAAATGTATTAATGTAGATATACAAGATTATAATTGTGTAACAGTAGTTAAATCTCAGCTAACATGTAGTGACTGTCTATTATGTCCTTCTTTATAGAATCTGTTTCCTTTGATTGGAAGCACATCCCTATGATAGTCCCATGTGGTAGAGAGATGTGTTAGTCCCACTCAGTGCATGAGAAATCTAAAGCCTTCATGGTGCATTAAATGTATTCATGACTCTAGATGAATAGGTCTTCCAAAATGTTGAAAACAAAGATTGTTTATGGCGATAAGATTTTTCTTTTGAATTCAGTGCTCTGCCTTTAACAAAAAACTTGTAAAGTATATCCCATTAAAGATCAACAAACTGGAAAAAAAAAAAAAAGAAAGAAAGAAAGAAAGAAAGAAAGAAAGAAAGAAATCTAAAGCCTTTCCAGGGTTGCTTATTTATTCAAAATCATACAGCTAACCAGTAGTGTTTTATCACACTTCATAGCCAGAACTCTTGAACAGAGTTTTTAACTATATAACTGTAAGTTAATGAACAGGCACTTATAAGAAATCAACTTAAATTGCCAGTTATATTAACTGCCAGGTAACCTATGAATTTTTAAAATTATATTTCGATAATAGGTTTGAAATAAATTTGGAGTATGTGTGTAAACTAGTTCAGGAATGAGTTCACTGTACGTATTGCTTATGTATTTACACACATCAAACCTTCATTGGAGTTTTTTGTCTATTCTTGATACACGGATGACACAAAGACTCATGCACACTGTCCTCAAGAGGCTTAAAAATATAGTTAGATTTTCTCAGCTTTTTCTTTTTTACCTGTAACTTCCTCTCCTCTGCTCTCCTCTCCTCTCCTCTCCTCTCTCCTCTCCTCTCCTGTCCTCTCCTTTCCCCTCCCCTCCCCTCTTCTCTTCTTTACCTCTCCTCCCCTCCCCCCTCTTTGTCCTCTCTCTCTCCCCTCTTTCTCTCCCCCCCCCCCCGTGTTTGGTACAGGGTCTCACTTCGCCATTGCTGGGATTACAGGTGAGTGCCACCACTCCCAGTCTCAGTGGCCTGCTCAGCACACCCAGGTGTGGGCTTGGCTTGGCATGTGGTGCTGGGGTGGAATCTAGGTCCCTGTGCTTGCCTGAGCAGGTGCTTAGTCTGCTGAGCTATCTCTGTGGCCCACCTGTAACATTTTTGGATAAGCAAAATGCTTCACTTTTCTCAATTTGAAATCTAAATTCAGATATTTCTTAACCACTTGATTTTGTTTAGTTTCTGATTATGTATACTAAGAAGTACTTCACTTAGCAAATTTTTGTCACTGAATTTTGAATATTGAATTCTAATAAAATATTGAATTGTAAAAATGTACAACCACATTTCAGAGAATTGGAATTTCTAAGGTTGGATAGCTCCATGTAAGATATTAGTTCCTCACTTTTCATTGCTATTTGGTGTACCTTCTAAATATAAGACTGTTCCGTAAAAATAACTATTCCAAAAATAGTTGTCACAGAAATAATAACTAGATTATGTTATATCTTAATGTTCTGTTTCTGCTGCCTTACCTTACAAGTAACTAGCCAAAACTGTTCAGCATGTAGATAAGAATATGATGTTGGATATGAGAGGAATTAAAGGACGTAGCCCTTGGTTAACATAGCAAGAGTCTGTGTATTTCAAAGTACACTCTAAAAAAAACTAAATAAAATAAAAGGACAGTCTGTTATAGTTTATGCTGGCCCTATAAATGAGATACAGAAAGTCTTTTTGTTAAAATAAGCCTTAATAGTGTGGTCTAATAAATACTAAACAACAGTCAGCTAATATACGCAGGCAACTCATTTAAAAACTTGACTCCCAATTATATGTATACTATCCTATGTGCACTCCCTCAGCTTAATGCCTCACCCTGTGGAAATTGAAATCTAGTGAAATTCTCTCATCGAGGCCAGAGCTGTATAGCTCAGCAGCACAGCACCCACCTGGCAAGCAGGAGGTTATGAGCTGGATTCCCAGTACCCCCTCAAAAGAAAAATTCATTCAAGAAGCAGTATTTGTAGTCTGACAACAAATGGCTGCATTTGTATTCTGGCTCTTCCATTTACTAGCCACTTGACCTTGGATTAACTTTTTAACCTCTTTATGCTTCAGTACATTCTTGTAGATTTTAGAAGGCAAAGCAAAAGGAGGAGGAAGAAGTATGATTAAAATCATCTACCATATTCTGCAAATATTAATAAACAAATGTGTGAAGGGCTTAGAGCAGTGTTTAGTAGATGTTAGCTGTTTTTATTTTAATGTTGAGACAGTGCTTTTAAAAAATGGCACATTAATAGGATCTTGACCTAGTCTAGAAGAATCAGAATGACTTCCCTGGGAGTGTGATTTGATCCTGAAAAGTCAAAGATGAAAGCTGGTAGTTGTGACTGACTGAGTAGGGAGGGAAGAGTGAAGTAACGAATATTAGGCTGAGAAGTTTAAAGGCCAGGAAGGAGCATAATCAAAGTGACTTCAGCACAAGTAATACCTAGAAGAGCCAAGTGATGATGACGTAAAGGAGATGATGTGGCTCAAACACTGAAGAGCTTTTGGAAACCTGTGAGGGATGAGTGAAAGCAAGAAAATGGTGTGATCGTATTTTCACTTTAGAATGATTTCTCTGCATGCATTCTTCAAAATGTGTTGAATTCACAGAGCTTGTTTGCATTCAGGGTTTCAATCCTTGTTGCTGAAGTTTGTTGGCCTTACTGTTTTGGGCCTGTGATGGCATAGTACATGTTGGTGGGAGCATACAGCACGGAACATCTGTTCACCTCATAGGGCTGACAAGCAAAGAGACATAGGAAGGGGCCAGAATCCTGGGATGAGCATCAAGGTGGTGACCTGACTGCCTTTCACTGTGTCCCACTGCAGGAGGTTTTGCCCCCTCCTGGGCCTGTGGGAGACAGAACACTGAAGACATGCATACCAGAGTCTGCTGTTAATAGTGAGAGATGGGCTGGTGAGATGGCTCAGTGGTCTAAAGCACCTACTTAGAACAAGCTAAGCAAAGCGCAGGGACCACAGTTCAATCCCCAGCACCACATGCCAGCCAGCCCCGCCCCCTGGTGGGCTGAGCTGGCCACACACACAAAATAAATGAAATTAAATAAATAAATAAATAAAAGATCTTAAAATAAAAAAAATTAAAAAAAAAAATAGTGAGAGATTCTCAAGGTGCTAGACCAGTACCACCAGTGTCACTGGAGCACTTACTAGGAAAGATAGGTTGTCAGGTTCCACCTCGACCTACTGAATGAAGAAGCTTCTTGTGAGATACCCCTGCTCTGTATTTTAACAAGCCTTCAAGTGATTCTAATGCATGATAAAATTTGAGAAACATTACTTTTATAGACAGTAAAAAAGGGTAAGGTTTAGGAAAGGGGACGTGAGTGCTACAGTGAAGACAGTGACTTACTTGGTTTTAGGACCTATATCTGTTTTGGAGTTTGGGGGTACAACTGGGGATAGTATCCAGGGCCTTCTCACTGAGCAACTTCCCTAGCCTTTTTTTTTTGAGACAGGATCTCCCTTAAGTTGCCCTAGATGGATGCAAATTTGTGATCTTCCTGTCTGCAGCCTCCCAGGGTACTACAGCTAACAGTGGTGTGCCACTGTCCCCAGCTAGATTTTATTGGTTTTGAGCAACAGTCAGAAAACTATAGTCAAGGGACCAAATCTGATTTACCACCCATTTTTGTACTACAGGTTTAGCCATTTTTAGAAAAAGTTTGCTGATGCATGATTTACAGTATTAAAATACACTGTGTTTGGTGACCAATGAAGACAGAGTAGTTTCTAGGCTGAGGATAGGCTCTGAGCCTACAAGACAAATGTGGCAGTTCACCTGCTTTGGAAAGATGAATGCTAGCAGTGTAGTCCTTGCTCTGCGGTGTGCAGGGGCCTGCAGTCCCAGAACACACAGCTTTGCCTGAGGTAGTAACTTAGTGGTTTTTTATGTAATTTTGTTTTGGGGGTTTTTTGTTGTTGTTGTTTTGTTTTGTGGGTGTTTTAAATTTATTGGTACATTTTACCTGTATATAATATATTGTAATTCTTCTGTTTTTCCCCTTATCCTAACCTCTCTTCAGTCCCTCTTCCCCTCCTATTATGCGAAAGTTTTTTGTGAGCCCCCCTGAGGGCCCAGCAGAGATTCTTCACGGTAAAGGTCCAGGTTTATAAAGAGCACACATGCGCAAGACGTCAGCGGCAACAGCAGTCACAGAGCAGAGCAGAGAGCCACCTGAGTCTTTATTTTTTTTTTTTTTTAGTACAAGGTCTTCAGGGTCTCACTACATAGATCAGACTCCTAGTGATCCACCTGTTTTTAGCCTCCCATGAGCTGGGATTATAGGTGTACACCACCATGCCCAGTCTCAGTCGCCATCTCAGCGCACCCTGGAGGCAGGGCCAGCACAGCTCGCCAGGGATTGAACCCTGGTCCTGAATCTGCCTAAGCAGGTGCTTTAGTCTGCTGAGCTATCTGGCCACCTGAGTATTTATTGTACAATCCTCATATGTACATAGTGCCATACTAGCACATGTGTGTTTACCTGAGCTAAGTCATGATTACATAACTGTATCCAGCTGTGCACCTGTGTTAGTCAAGAGGGCTCACATCCTCAGGTGTCCTTAGACAGTGCTGAACTTTGAAGCATTCTGTGTGATTCTCCAAATCTTACCCCCTCAAAGGTCAGGATGTATAAATGTAAGATTCTATATATAACAGGACACAAGTACCTGTAGTTGATAAGTCAGGAACCTGTGGTTTTGCAAAATCACTTTTTTTTTTTTCATTTAAAGAGTTTCATCCATAAGCAACATGAAAATCTGGTGCATAATATTCAAGATCTGTAAACCAGGAGGGCTAAGTTTATGGTCTTTGCCTTTGGTGAGATGCTGTTCCTAGCAGTCAGCCATTGCAGTATGTAGTCAAGGACTTTGTTAAGTCATTTCCTGGCTAGAGGAGGGGCTTATGTCCCAAACCGTAATACCCTGCATGGCCAGCTTTTTGACACCCCAGAAAAGATGGTTCCCTGTCACTTCTGTGCTGCCCACACTGGTAGCCAGACAGTCCACCTATCCTGTTCATGTGTAGGGGTTCTCATTCATGCATCACAAGCAGGCTCACTGTCCACAACTCTGCTTATTGGTTTGACCTGCCTGTTCTGGTTTCAAACAAGAGTACTTCTATACAGGGCTGAACAACGACTACTGTCTGCGCAGGGTTGAGTCATGGCCAGTATATCCTGCATTGGCCAGAAGTCTCTCTTTCTGTTTTGCATAGAAAGTAGGTGTCAAGTCCTGTAGTCCATCCTCCCAGACAGGTTCTTGGGCCATGCACGTCATGATTGCCAAAACCTTTGCCGGTTTGGCTGCCAGTGGGCTAGCCAAGAGAGAGGCCTGCTGTTAGAGGTATGTCCCCCAATGTGTGAGAGTGGGAGCTTGTGCTACCGCATTCCTGGAATGGGCTATGCATGTGCATACCCAGCCTGCTGTCTGTCCCATGATTCCTCACAGGAATCCTGAGCATCATACAGTGCTGCTGTTTCTCAATCAAGGAATACCAGCTCTTAACTACCTTGCACAACTATGACCAAAATCCAACAAGGTCTTTCTGCTTCCCCTGTTCTTAGCACATGCTCCAGCCAAACCTATTGTCATCCACACTGACAATTAGGATAAATGGCAGGGTAGGGTCAACAGCTTACAGGGCTTGCACCTGTACAACAGCTCTCTTTGAGTCCTAAAAAGCAGCTTCCACTGCCTCTGTTCAGTGTGGTGTAGCACTCTTCCAAACCATGTGATACAAAGGTTGCAGCAGTATAAGGAGATATGAATGTCCTCCAGAACTCTATCAAGCCCAGGTACTGCTGTGGGTCTGGGGAATGCTTGCATCTTATCAATAATAGCATCAAGAGTTACTTTGTCTTACCTGACCAGAAAATACCAAAGAATTTGACAGTGCTGTGTCTCAAAGTTCCTAGGGGGAATCAGCAACGAAAGGATGGAGAAATAAAGATAAGAGACAATAAAGCTGAGGTCAAATGGAGCCCTCTCTCTGGATGCGAGGAAAAGAACTGTTAATCACCGCAGTGCATTTATTTATACATTTAGAAAGTTGATATCCGTTTAGAAAGGTGAAATCCTCTTGCCTAACAAACTAGCTTGACTTTTAGGCCCTGTCTTAGCTTCCTGCTCTTGGCTCTGCACATATGAGGGATGACTTGCTTAGCCGCTCTATCAAGTCCTAAAAAGCACTTGTTGAAACAAGCCAAACCAGATCTCTAGACCTAGTCTTCATTCACAGCCTAGCTTCATGTCAGCAAAGTTTCCTTTAGGCCGTGCACTGCGGCTTTGAAATCTGCAGGGCAATCTGAAGTTAACATAATATCAATACAATAACATAATGACACAGAGTTTGGCATGGCCAGGCCCTGGGCCACCAGGCCATGACATATAGTTTGACTGTGTAAATAGCCTTGTGGCAACATCTGTAAAGTCCATTGCCTGCCCTCCCAGGTGAAGGTGAATTGGTCCTAACTGCCAGCATCAGGGTAAGACTTTACAGTCATTTGCCACAGCCTGTCTGACTTCCGCGCAGGCCGTGCTGAAGGGCTCTTGAACACAGTGTATCACTTCTGCTTTTTCCAGTTTCAAGATAGTCTGTACCATCTCCTCATGAGCTCCAGGTAACCACTACTACTTCATATGAACAACCCACGTGGCCTGTGAGAGTCAGCACTATGTGGTGTGGATCGTTTCAGAGTACAGTTTTTATGGCAAGGATTCACCGCTGGAATTCTCCCTGTGTGATGTTGAGTGAAGCTCCAATCATTATGTCCATCCCCAGTATGTATTCAGCGACTAGAAACATAAACATTATACAGGCAGTACCCCATCAGCTGGGCCTTCTGGACTGTGATGTAGTGACTTGCAAACCCTTCTGTGCACACAGTAGGCCCTGTAAAATGGTCTGGGTTACCATATATTAGCATTTACTCAGCTCCCATACCTATCTGCAATTATACACTGCAAAATTTTGGGGGCCCAGTAAATAGTCAATTCTCCATGTGGCCTTTGGTCTCCCAGAACCTCCGAGACCTGGGTACCTCAGCCTGCCTTCTAAAGAAAGTAAAGGGAGACCAGTGTTACTTCCTGCTTCAGTGGAGCTGCTGTGGCCTTTTGTCCCTGGCCCATTGGCCAGTATTGTTGCCTCCATAGTCAGCAACACATCCAAAAGCTGCCCGTCTAACTTACCTGCAGCAAGGCTGCAGGGCCATCCTGATCTGCCACCAACAAACCTTCAGTGGCGCCACAGTCTGCCCTTGGGGGTACAGCCCTGCTGGCTTAAGGTCCCCCTCGTTTTTCTTAGCTGGTGGTTTTTACAGATCTCACCTTACCGTGGCACTTCACTTCCATGTTTCCCAGTCTGACCAAGGTATCCACTACATCATGCATATGCATTGGGCAACATGTAAACGGTGCCACAGGGTGGCCACTGACCCAAAAGTGCCCACCAGCCTACTTATGAGGATCATGTCCTTCATATGTGCCATCAGCATTTCCTCATGTGAGCTGTGGTACTGCAGTGTAAACATTTGCCACATGCCTATTTTATGTAGCAGTTACCAAGTCGAGGTAGTGCCTTGCACTGACAGGTCACCAGATCCTCCCAAACCAGTCAAGCTGCTGCCATGAACCAATTCTTCACATTCTGATTGCCTGCGTCTAAGGCCATCTGCTGAACATCCTGCCAAATCGGTGTCATAGAGGGGGTGCTGGCTACGCTGGCTATTTGGGACATCTCCTCTGGGCTTAACTGCATGTTATCAGCCCCACCATCCCACAGCCATCCCAACTAAGCAGGCACTGCTTTACCCACCTACTTTAACTGTTTTGCCAGTTCCTACTACCAAGGCTGTACATTGTATACCAGGTAGAGATAGGGGGCCCTCCCAGTCCTCCCTGGACTAGCGTTTCCTATACCTCCCCTTTTTAATAAATAGCCAACCTCGCATACAAAACCAGGGGATTTTCCCAGACATGAGAACTTGAGCTTCTGGAGACTTTTTTGTTACAGTTTTGAATGGCAGATTTTATTTATTTTTTTGCAGAACCGGGGATTGAACTCAGGCCCTTGTGCTTGCTGGGCAAGTGCTTATTCTACTGAGCCATCTCCCCAGCCAAAGGGAATGAACTTACGAACTTTTCTTTTTCTTTCTCTCTCTCTCTCTTTTTTTTTTTTTTTTTTTTTTTTTTTTTTTTTTTTTGGTGGTACCAGGGATGGAACTCAGGACCTTGCACTTGCCAGGCAAGCACTTATTCCACTAAGCTATCTCCCCAGCTCCCCTGGAGACTTTTTTTTGGGAGGAAGCAGTGCTTCCTATACCTCAAAACCTGAGCTTTGCAGCAACCAAGCTTTCCTCAGAATCCTCTTGTCTGCTGTAGCTGATCTAGACAGGGTCATGTATGGCATAATTTATAAGGCAGAAGAGAGTGAAAAACAGCCAAGCTGATTTTTCCAGGTGAGGTCCCAAGGTGAAAGAACACATGTGTGTGAGACATCAACAATAGCAGGCAGCAGAGAGCAGAGAGAGAGCCACCTAAGTCTTTACTGGATAAGACTTGCACACGTTGCTGTCTCATATTTACATTCTTATAGTATCGTAGTATCATAACTAGTGCACACATGTTTACTATGCTAAGTCATGGTTACGTAACTGCATCTAACTGTATACCTACACTAGACAAGTGGGGTCACGTCCTCAGGTGTTCTTAGATGCCTCTCAGCTTTGAAGTATTCTGAATGGTTTCCCACTGCTTTGTTTCCATTTATTTCACTTTTAAGAATATAGTCTCAAGTTACATCCATTTACCTAGAAAAGTCTCAAGTTTTTCCTTCTTTATGACAGAGTAGTAATCCATTGTATAAAAAAGCACATCTTGGCTGGGAAGGTAGCTCAGTGGTCTAATTACATGCCTGGAAAATTCAATGACCCGAGTTCAATCCCTGGAACTGCATGTGTGCTGGCCGGGTATGCTGTGCCAGCCTGACTTAGTTCTGATAATTCTTTGAATTTTTGTCTAGGTGATCTATGTTTGTGACAGTGTGGTTAAGGTCCCTTATTGCAGTTGTCTTGGTGCTTATTTGATTCTTCATGTCCATTAATATTTACTAAATATAGTTTGGTGTGCTAATATTTGGTGCATATATATTTATGATAACTATCTTTTCCTCTTGGATTTTTTTTTATTAACAAATTTGTAGTGACCTCTTCTCTTGCTCAATCTTGGCATGAAGTCTGCATAGTCTCCAAGTTGAATAGCTGCCCTTGCTTTTTCTCTGGATTTCTGTCACATGGAGTATTGTTTTCCATCCCTTGTCTCAGTGTATGTATTTCTTTTCAAATTAAATGCGATTCTTATATGCAAAAAATTGTTGGATCTTATTTTTTGAGCCATTCTGGCAGTCTGTTTATTTTGATTAGTAAAATCAGATCATTTATATTGATCATTGTGATAGCTACTGACTTTTCCTAGTCATATTATTTTCTTCTCATGGCTTCCCTTTCCTTTCTCCTCTGTTTACTTATATGCTTTGCCTGGTAGATTTATTCTGTTGTGACTCATGGAGTTGTAGTCCTTGTTATCTCTTTTAATGTCCTCCAAACAATTTTGGATTGCTGTTAATATCTTCATGAATTTTGTCAGATGTTCTTTGCCATGGAAGTACATTATTTCTCCATCGATTTTTAAAGATAGTATTGTGTGATGTATCAATCTGGATTGGAGGGTGTTTTCTTTTAGAGCTTGCAATATTTCATCCCAAGCTCTCCTTGATGTAAGGATTTACGTTGAGAAGTCTGCTGTAATTCTGATATGTTTTCCTTTCCTGGAGTGGTTTGTTTCTTTTCTCTAACAGCTTTAATATTCTGTTCTCGTTTAGAACTTCTGGAGTCTTCAGTATTGTATGCTTAGTGTAGTGGTGGGTTTTTTTGTTTTTGTTTTTTAAATCATGGCTAATTGGAGTTCTGTATGCCTCACTTAACTGTATTTCAAGTTATTTTTCCATGCTTGGAAAGTTTTCTGCCATTATTTCTTTTTTTAAATTTTTTTTTGTCATTTCTATGAATGGATTTTTTAATGTTATTTCTACTGTCTTCTGTTTTTTCTTGGACTCTGATCAATCTTTTGTTCTTCTTGCATCATCTCGCAGCTGGTGGATTGCTTTGTGGTAGTTTCTTGCTAATTTTAAGAAATCTTTCCTTTCATAATCACTAACCCCAGCCTGTGTCTTAAATTGATGTGTTGACCTCCCATTGATGCCTTCTGATGTGTGTACTTTCAGTAGAATTTTTAATTTCCTGGCCTTCTCATTCAGTCTGTTTCTTGGATTCCATGTCTTTCCTTTGATGGGCATTTATGATTTCTATGATTTTCTAACCTCCATTTTTTAATCTTTAAGTTTTTTAGATTCACTAATTATGTGCTTCTTCATGGTCATCATCTCTGAAGTTATTTAAGAAATTATTTCCAGTTCCGCAAAAAAAAAAAAAAGAAAAAAAGAAAAGAAAAGAAATTATTTCCAATTTGACTTTTTCTTCAGCTTCCTTGATTCTTTGTTTCTTCTGCTGCTAACTTCTTCAGAGAGTCCAGGTGGGTGACTTTAAAGTTGTTCTCCTACATCAACCCCTGGATTTGCCTTTAGCAAGGTGAAAGTCTGGAGTTGTATCTTACGTCTATGCCTTGTCGTTTTCTTTCTTTCTTTTCTTTTTAAGTTTAATTCCTCAATTGATTCTTATAAATTGCTAAAGGTCAGTAACTTTATTACTAGTATCAAGAACCACAAGGAAATGACTACTTCTCAGAGATGTTTTTCAGGTGTGGCTGACTTTTGGATGTTAAGTTTGTTACAACATCCTACCTCTTCTATTCATTGAGGAGGAGAAATTGCTGCATATGTGACCTAGCCCCTGGTTCTTTGGTGTTAGCCTATTATAATGTTTATAAGTCAAGGAATATGAGTTTGGGCGTACAAGGAAGGACAACTGATTCTAAAGTAGTACAGTTGGTAATGTAATAGCATGAAACACTCTCTAGAAATTGTCAAACCAAAGTAACTATTATTTTGCCATCTTTAAGTATATGAACAGGATTTTTAATTCTATAACAAATGTAGGGCCAACCTGATATCTGAGTGGACTAAAGCACCTGCTAAGAGAGAGTGCAGTGGCCAGGGTTCCATCTCCACTGTGCCTTGCTGGCCCCACCCCGGGGGTGCACTGAGCTGGCGATTGAGATTGGGTGTGGTGGCATACACCTGTAATCCCAGCACTTGGGAGGCTGTAAACAGAAGAATCACTGGGAGTCTGATCTATGTAGTGAGACCCTTAATACCCTGTAGTCCCTGCCCTAAAATACAGGGAAAAAAATGTAAAACAAACCATAAAATTGTGCACTGTAAATATCTCCTCAATATGGCAACTTTACCTTGGAGAAAATTTAAAAGGGGTTAGGAGAAAACATAGAGAAGTAGGAGAAGAGAAAGGGATTAGAAGCAAGGCCAGAGCTAAAAGAAAGAGTAATACAAGCTTTGGGAACAGATAAAGAAGACAGAAGAGAAAGAAGGAAGAAACAGAAACAAGAATAGAACAAAACAAAAGGAAACCTAGAAACAAGGTTTTACTCATACAAAAATAACAACAATCAAGAAAAAGGTAGGGGCCCCAGAGACGGCTCAGTGGAACAAGCACTTCCCTAGCAAGCGCAAGGGTCTGAGTTCAATCCCCGGTTCTGCAAAAAAAAGAAGAAAGAAAGAAAAGAAAAGAAAAAGGTAACAAAATGGGTGGGGGGAGTTAATAAAGAAAATTAGGGAAAAAAGTATACACTTCAGGGTATGTCTCTGGTGTCACTAGTCGACAAAGGAGACATACAGAGCCTAGACATGTGTTGGTTGATCCCTGTAGACCAGTATTAGAATTATTGAGCTAGGGGGTAATCCTAGAAAATCTGGGCCTTTAGGTCCACTGAAATTTAGGCTGTTCTGGGTTTCTGGCTGTGAGGCTGGGAACCATATTTTTGAGCCCACAGCACTCTGAGTGACTATGGCCAACTTGAATTCGATTCTCAGTTGGCTTGATCTTGGTTCCCTGACCTCCTGCCAACTTAAACTTGGTTGTGCCTTGCCCTGGCACTTAGAGCTGCTAGATGGAGCCAACCCACAGAGGCTCAGAGTTCTGACTTCTGTTGTTCCCTTCCCAAAATGGCTATTGGCCAGACATCCACTCCCAGGGAGCCTCTGAACCAAATAACTCACCATTCCCTGCAGTCCACCATTTCTACTGTTCCATTCCACTGGTGTTTCTTCATGAAGTTTCTGGGTTCACTTGTGGCCATTGTGTCTCTCCAGGTTGGAGCTGCCTCTCCAGGACAAAGCACCACTGTGTCACCTCCCACCCCCTCAAGGTTGTGGTCCCTTTCTTTGCTTCCTGAGTGGGCTCTGATTCTCACTTCAGATGCTTGCTGGGTGCTGGTGACCCACTTTTCTTCGTCTCTTTCTTACATTGCCATATTCTAACATCTGGATTCCGTATATCAGAGATGCCATTCTCTGCTACTCTCTGTTCTGCCATATTCCTGGAGGTCTTGTAGTAATTTTTGGAGAGAGAGTTTTCATAATAATGATTTAATATTTTTATGATAGCATTATTTTAGTATTCAGTATATTTAATAATTAATGTGCTACATAAAAAGGTTTTATATTTTCACTTAAATGTTTAAATGGTCATTTTAAGATTCTCAAGGATACTAACCTGTGTGTGCTTTTATTGTTTCTCAGATAAGAATCTTAAGTTCTTGCCATGACAAAAAAAAAAAAAAAAAAAAAAAAAAAAAAAAAAAAAAAAAAAAAGAATTTAGGATGTTTTTCTTTTGGTGATAGGTGGATACAGACTTGCCTTTCTCAAGAACAGCCAGAAAAACAGCAAAACAAAACAAATTTGTCTGAAGAACTGATTAGGTGAAAGTGACTGAGGGTCTGGGACCCCAGAGAATAGAAGTATAGAGAAGGTTGTTCATTATTTGGCCTTGCTCTTTACCATTGGTTATTTCTAGCTCATTCTCAGCATTTTAAAAGCTTCAGATCAAGAAGTTTAAAAGGTGGAATCTAGAGGTTACTAAGAATAAGTAATCTAAGAACAACAAAATGAATAAGTAATCTAGGTACACAACTAGAATTTCATTTGAGCTTCCAAATGTAGACTAGCAAACAGAAGGACTGTGGTCCAGCCTTCAGTCAGCTCTGTCCTTGACTGAGGGTGATCTTCCAGAGACTTGGCTTTGATTTCACTCTCCTTTTACCAGACTGTTGGGCTCAGTATTTAGGGCCTGTGTGTGTGGACCCTAGGAAAACACATCAGTGGGATGAAACACTTCCTCTGAAATAAAAAAGAGAAGAACCATGTATATGAGTACACCTCCTTAACCTACTTTTTCTTGTAGCACAGAGGTTAAGGGTGGGAAACCAGAAAGAATCCTGAGACTTGGTCATGAGAAAGAACTTTGCTTGTTTAAATGATGTGTTGAGAACTACCTTGATCCTGCACAAATTCTCTCATAAGAAGAAACTGAACAGGAAAATAGGAGCCAGGTAGCACCCACACTGAGTCTGGTAAAGATATTTTCTAGCCATATGTTTTGGGTTTTTTTGTTTTTGTTTTGCTCCAAATGCCTTCAGGGCAGGTTTGGTTGGCTTGAGTTGTGGGGATCGAACCACAACAACCTGAGCCTGACTGCCTTGTTGAAGTAGCCACTTAAAGAACTGAGCTAAGGGGCAGGCCCCCATGTTTTTGTTTTTTAAACATTAAACATCTTTACTTTTTTAAAAAACATGATGACTTTAGAGTATACATATTATATACAGTCTGCACCGAAGCTCAGTTTAAATGACAAGGCTGTGGGCCTGGGAGATAGCTTAGTAGAATAAGCACTTGCCGTCCTGAATTCAATCCCCACTTCCGGAAAAGAAAAAAAAAGAAGAAAAAAAAATGACAAGGCCTGCATGATGTGTGCCCAGCAGAGCAGCAACCTGTCCTGTGCCGTACAGTCCAGGACTCCACCATGGCCTCTACCAGTAGGCAGTGTCCCAGTGCCTAAATAGCCCGTGCTTAGACAGTAGGGTAAGCAGAAGGAAATAGGCAACTTTGCTGAACTTGGGCGGAGTTTTGAATTATGCCCCTTACTACCTCCCAGCAGCCCACTTTTAATTATTCCCATCCCTTGCACATCTGTACATCCATATATCCCCATATTGTGGAGCATGAAAAAGACAAAACATTCTTTTCTGAACTATAAATGTTGATAAAATACAGAGAAATATACTACTTTCGTACACAAGCCTAATAAAAATGCTACAGATAAGGTCTTATGAAACTCCACATTGTAATTCTGCAAAAATGTTGAGCTTTTATAGTCTGTAAAATTTTAAAAAATTTCAAAAAATACTAAATTTGGTAACCTGTGTTCCTGTGAGAAAAAAAAATCATGAGTATTCTTAGATTTGAATCTTTGGCTGATATTTTGTCTGATTAACTACATTCAGTTGTAACAGAAAACAGACTAAATGGAATGAAGCAAACCATTTAATTTATAGATGAAGAAAAAATAGGAGTGAGTTTATACATTCTTTGAGTAGGAGCACATGGCTAGCTCTTAGTCTTTAATGATTTATATTAATGGATAGAGGAGGGATTACATGAGTATATCCATATTTATTTGAGTTCATGCCTTTCCATACTATAATTAGATATAACAATTTAGTTATATTCTACTTAGTAGAAAATTCAAACCCATAGAAAATTGTAGTGACTTCTGAAACAGGCTCAGACTTCTACCCTCCTTTTCATTTTCCCCTTCCATGCTTTCTTCTTCTGTCAATATTTGTTGGGTACTTAAGATGTTGTGAGTGTTAGTTTGTTTCCAATAAATTTGTACTCAAGTATGGTTAAACAGTTGACTAGGAAAGTACATACCGGGTTTGAGTTATGCTCCTTAGACAGTCCTGGGGGTTTGCTAGAGACTGATGGTTTGTTAGTCATGTTTGGTTAGGAAAGGTCCCTTTCAAAAGCTGGTATTTAAACTTTGGGCTAAATGCCTTAGGTGAGTTTGTTACTATCTCTGGAAAGATTGTTCTAGGCACAGCAGCCTACTTTGCTCATCAGGTACCAAAAGACTAGATGACTAGAGAATGGTGAAAAAATAGTACAAGGCGAGTCTAGGGCAGGGGTGGCAAGCAGCAGGCTGGTTTTTATCATTGAAAGCTCTAAAAGATTTGCTGTCACTGGCCTAGGGAATTAGATCATGAATTTCCTATAGGCTAGGTAAGATATCTGGATGAACCTAATCAAAATAAGACATGATAGTAACAACTGTTTGTTAATTAACTTTTAATATGTGTCATGTACTCTGCTAAGCACATTGCTTTTCATTTTCTAATTTGTCAAAACTCTGTTAGGTAAATATATCATTTCTGTTTTCAAACCGGAAAGGAATAAAAAAAAATGCTCAGAGAGAATTCATGTGCTTTCACATTTTCTATGAAGAAGGAAAAAAGTAGAATTTCATTTGAACTCTTGCCTGATAGATTCCGAAACCTATGCTCTTAGCTACAAATCTGTCTGTATTCTTAGCTTTTATTCTCCTGCCTCCTTTTCCCTCCTATCTCATGCAACTCTCCAAATAATGTCTCTTTCAAGTAGGCTGATCTTGAGACATACCCAAAAATGTCCATTAGAGTTGGCTTCCAATCTTATACCCACTTATATTTCTTGCAATTGTCACTTTAGGTTCCTTGCTTGATAATATAACTATGCGAGGTATTAACTTCAAAAGAATACAAACTTAAAACAAGACTAAGACATTACAAAGTAACTTACAAGTAATGTCAGATCCAGGATAGTGATCTTACTTGATAATCATTCATGTTTCAGGATAAGTTTGCCAGAGGAAACACACCAGCAATTTGCAAAGGTTTTTTTTTGGCCGAAACAGTTTTCAGGCAGTATGGCATGTGGTACCAGAGATGGAACTTGGGACCTTGTGTTTGCCAGGCGGCCGCTTAGGCTGCCAAGTTGTCTCTCCAGCCCTGGTTTTCAGGTTCTTTAGTTTCATTGGAAATTAGTAGACACTATCCCTAAATGAGTATAGATGAGTGCCACAGTGATAAACTTTAGAAAATGTTTTAAGATCTTTAATCCAGGAGATGATGTGAGTTACTGTTTTAGCTACATGCCCTGAAGAAGTTCATCTTTTTTTTTTTTTTTTTTTTGGTACCGGGGATTGAACACAGGACCCTGTGCTTCCCAGGCAAGTGTTTATTCTACTGAGCTATCTCCCTGGCCCTCAATCATCTTGAGTTTGGAAATTATTTGTAAACATCACAGATAACTACCTTTCATTGGATACTTTACTATAATATCATTAGGATTACAATATAGCAAATATTTTAATATACTTTTAGACCAGACTGTAAATTAGTAATGTAGATGCTCTTGCTGATGTCTGTAATAACTTTTCAAAATGTTTGCCATCTAATCCCGCACTAGAGGCCTAGTGATAGGGAAACTCACATTGACCCTACAGGTCTGGTGCCTATTTGGACACCAACCCAGAGACATGATTAACAATGAGCACAGCCACTCATAACATGCCTCAAGCTCAATGCGCCAAGCCATGGAGGAGGAGGAGGAGGAGGACACATTGCAACCTGAAGTACAGGCCGGGTGTCCTTTGGAAAAAGAGTAGCAGATTGATTTGCCCAGTGTGCATGCTATGTAAATGATTTGTACTTACACAGAATCTAATTAACAAAAAATTATTTTATAAAATTAAAGATTAAAAAGCCTAATGAAAATAAAATTAATTTGACTTCCTGAACAAATGTAATTATTTTTACGTAGTTACACTTAACTTGTACTTTGCAGTACTAGATGTGAGTATTCAGAGAAATACCCAGAAGCACAATTTCATGGGTGTTGTATTGACTGTATGAAGCCGGTGAAAGTTTCACCATTTTTAAACATTTTCAATATACTTTTCTAGTGTTTAGTAAGGTGAGTCTTCTGCAATTAATGGCCTAGCACCTAACTTCTAAATCTGACCTTTTTTTGTTATCAGTTGACAATGTTAAACGATCCAGTAGTCTATTTAAAAGTTCTTTATTGTTCCTGAATATTCAGGAAACATTTGATTTTTCATGAAGTAACTTTGCAGACATGTAATACAGTGCTCATGAGCATTTTAAATTCTCTGAGTGATTATGAATTCCATAGCAGAGTAGAGTAGTACAGTAATGAGCAGAGTAGAGTAGTACAGTAATGAGCTTAAAAATTTTTAAAAACAAAGAATATTTTTTGCTTCCATCCAAGAGGAAGAATCAGGATATCAGTAATGTAAATATGGACTGTTGCTGTATTTATCATCTGTGCTTCGCTATGCATCTCTTTCTTCCTGCCTTCTCTTCTCTGCTATCTCATTTTCTCCATAGTTATATGTAGGAATTGCATGAATAGTTACTGAAGAGCGCTCCTTAAAGAGTGTTCTCCTATTCTCTTGACTTTTCCTTTGACTTTCTAAGGAAATAGTATGTACACGCATAAAATTTGTTTATAAATTCAGTGATATTCTACATGTTGCAATATCATATGAGAACATTGGCCTTTTATATGACTGCAGTAGGATGCTATGCCAATATTTAACGTGTTCCTCTACCCTCCCTTTTCACTTAATTCTATGTGACAACCTCTTATTAAAAATAAATCCTCCATCAGGCTTATAACCTGCAAAATCTACCATTATTCTTTTATCAATAGCCCACTTGTTTCTCTGAGAAGAAATTAAGAGCTGAGAGTTCATTCTGTTTTATTTTATTTTATTAATGTAACATTTGGATGACTTAGAAATAGAGCATTATAAATTATGCGACTAATGGGTTAAGATTTTCTACCATTTTTTAAAAACTTTTATTATTTTATAGCACTAAAATACTTTCTTTTGCATAGATTTTTGCATCTTTGTAGTTTAAAATGTGATTTTATGCATTCTGTTTAAGATTATTGCCAACTTTAACATTCAGATATTTGCCAAGTCTATACTTCTATGCTCTTTACTTCTTTAGCAGTAAGCAGGAAGAATTTGGCTATAAATTTTCATCACTTTTCAGTACTGTCAAATAATTTTATGCCGTTGTAGGCATATTGAATACAAAATATCTTGAGATATAGTAGTTACCGCCATTCATTTCCCAGGCTTTTTTCTGTTTAGCCACTTTGTTAGCATTATTAAATCTGGCTTATCTACTTTGACTCAGATGTGAAGATATTTTCTGATACTTGAAATCTAGAACAAAGCTTGGGCTTAGTTTACTTGATACTAATATAATGAGTGCATTTTTGAAAATTACATTACAACAATGGTTTTCTATACGTTATCTTTGTGTTTGCTTTCATTTTATATATTATGGTTGGAAGTCATACAAGACAGTATAATGTTATAATCTGTATTTCTGTTATACAGTATGACAATATAATCTCTTCATTTTCTGAACTTGGGTAAAGCATCTAACCCTCTAAACCCTTTATCATTTTGTAATAATGTGATATAAGAATGAAGTGAGGTTATATAAAACCACTTTTGCAATGACTTACTTTCCTTTAATCTTGAATTGCATGGTGTCATAGCGAGAAATTATGTCAGAGTCAGATCTTCTGACAGAGTTCTTTTTTTTTTTTTTTTTTTTGCAGAACCAAGGATTGAGCTCAGGCCCTTGCACTTGCCAGGGAAGCGCTTATTTCACTGAGCCATCTCCCCGGCTCCCAGAGTTCTTTTTTAAGCACAGAAAATTTTGTCTAATATTTCTGGCTAGTAAGGGACCTGGAGCTTGGTTCGGTAGTCCACTCCTGGAATCCTAGGACTCAGCTGGTTACATTAGGAGGATCATGAGTTGAAGACAAGTTGGGTAACACAGTGAAACCCCCTGTCTTTGGGGCAGGGTAGGTGGTTACTTTTTGGGAAAGTCATACTTCATAAACAATACCTGAGTAGGATTCTGGATTTGAATCCTAATTGCACAAAAGAAAAAAGTATTTTTCCTCACAAAATTTTGTTAGAGATTTTCCTCAAGAATCATAAAAGCCGCCCAGGCAAGCTGGTGCACACCTGTAACCCCAGCACTTAGAAGGCTGAAACTGGAAGATTACTGCAAGTTCAAGGCCAGCCTGAACTACAAAATGAGTTCAAGGCTACCCTGAACTACATAGTGAGACTCCATCTCAAAAAATAAAATGAAAATCCTAAAAGCCATCAGGGTATTACTTAACATATAATTCCAGCTGCTCAGGAGATAAAGGCAGAAGGATCGCACATTGGAGGCTAGTCTGGGCAATTTAGTAATTTTATGAGTTTGTGTCAAAGTTAATTTTTAAAAAGGTCCGGAGTTATGGCTCACTGCAAGGTCCTGAGTTTATAAACAAAGAATCTGAGAAATTCAGCAAAAGGAAAATAAAATGAGGGAAACAGAGATGTGCAGGTTTTCTACTGTGAGAATAATAATAATTTGTCTTATTTTTCTCATTGCTGAGACAAAAGATGATATACCCAAAGTTAAAGAGGGAAAGGGGGGGCCCACCCCTAGCTCATTTCTTTAAGTGGCTGCTTCCACAATGCTGGCAGCCTCAGTTTGCTGTAGTTCGATCCCCACAACACTCCAGCAATGCAAAAGTGCCCTGAAGGCATTCAAGGAGCAAAACACACACACAAAAAAAAAAATTCCTTATAAAGAGGGAAAGGTTTAGCACACAGTGTGTAAAGGTTTCAGTCCATAATTGGTTGGCTGCAAGGCAGTGTGGCACATGGCAGAGGGGCAACAACTCATGGTAGCAAAAGACAGCAAAAGCAACGAGCCTCTTTCTATCCTTATATTGTATAAAGGCTTTCCCCACCCTAGGGCAGATATAGCACTCACACCCTTAATCTTAGCATTGCACTATCAATGTCACACACTCTAGATTCCGCTACCTCCAAAGGATCCCCATCTAAAACTGCTGAGGTTTTGTGGGGACACCGAGACACAAACCTTGACAATAATAGATCCAGTTGCTAAAATGGAAAGCAAAGGAGAAAGAATAGATGAGACACAAATTCATTTATCACAATCATTAAATCATTTTATTTAGTTTTAACCTTTGCTCTAGGACTTATATAGCTTCTAATATTAATCTTGCAAGGCATTTATAAGAATATATAACTTTCCTTTTAGAGATACTCATTATCCCCAGTGCAAGTCTAAAAACAATGCTATCTCTGATTCTATGAATTGACCACTCAAAACAACCTTGCTCTGGAATTTTCCATATTAAGGGCCAAGTTAAAATCTTAACCTCTTTTAATTAGTTATACTTTGCTCCATGAAGTTCTCAAAAATCATCTAAATATACATTAAAAAAAAAAAAAAAAAAGAAAGCCTGGCATGGTGGCAAATGCTTGTAATTCCAACTATTTAGAAGGCTGAGACAGACAAATTTTAAATTCCAGGCCAGAAGTTCTAAGCAACTTCTTAGCAAGGCCCTGTCTCATACAAAGAAAGAGAGGAAGGGGCTAAGAATGTAGCCCAGCACTCCATGGGTTTAATCCCCAATACCTTAAAATCAGTAAATGAACTGAATAAATTTGAATTGTGTTGTAGCTCAATGATAGATCATAAGCCTATCATGTACAAGGCCCCATGTTTGATAACTAGAATAATCAAAATTTTGATAAATTAATGATTAAAGGCAGAATCTTGTATATCAAACAGTAATTTAAAGTACTCTGCCATGGTTTTACACTGGCTACCTAGAAGGCAGAACCCAAAAGTAAAAGTATTGAGTAGTCTTTTTAAGGACATATAGTTTGTAAAGATTTGATAATGTATATTCCTGTTCCATTCTTTTGCTGACTTCTTTTGATCCTTTTTGTTTCTTCCTTTTTTGTAGAGATATTTAGCTCACTGGAAAGTACAAGTCAGACTAAGGTAGCCTTTTGTTTGAACTTTCACTCCTCTGAGCACCTTTATGAGATTATTGGGAGAATAAAAAACATCTAATTAACTCTTTTAGTAGAAAAGAAACTAATATTGTTGTCATGCATCTAGTTGAAATTATAGAGCTTAACAAGATTCAGTAAAGCTCAGTTAAACAGATTTGGTGATTTATGAGTTGATATCAAGTAAAAGATTTTGGTTAAAAAGGAGATTGAAACTAATAGTTAAAAAATGCGTTTTGTAAAAGATAATCCATGGGAATATCTTTGCTTAGCCCTGTCTTCTGTGACTTTGATAATTGAGTTTACTATAAGGAAGATGTAATGAGGAAACAATTCTCCTGCCAATTTAAAGAAAATTTGTATGCCCAGAGGCATGCATGTCCACTCTTGTTGGAGAAAGTGCTTTAAAATTCACCCAGCAGTACTCCAGACTTCCCTGATGATGAATTGCTTGCTAAACTGTGCCATGGAATATTCAATTTAATTCACTTATCTTTCTTGGCACAATTTCTTTATAAAGTCTGTGCCTTGAAGGATGAAAGGAGAGGGTCAATAAGAAAGCCTGTGTCAGTGTTTAAAGTAATCATATCAAGTGTTATTTGTAATGTATAGACTCTTTTCTACTTTAGAGTCTCCAACAGTGTTGGAAATGTTTTTTCTTCAGCTAAAGCTTGCACTCTTCTCCAAAGGATGCCATCAAGATGGAAACATGTCTCTAGGTCTCCCCTTCCCTCCCCTCTTCTCTCTTCTTCCTGCCTTTCTTCCTTCTTTGAGAACCTTAACTCTAACCCTGACTTTCAGAGTGATGTGAAAAACAAGACTTGACCACTGTCCTCTGTGTCAAAGAACTTACAGCTTCATACTTTACTTCCCATCCTCTCTCCATCTTCCCTTACCCAAAAATAACTTGCTGTATTTTTAGGTTTTGTTCAGGAAAGAATGTAGGTTCAGATGAGAACTGACATGACCCAGTTTAATAGAAATAGTCTGAGTCTAGCAGCTACATATCTGTTAGCTCTGGCTCAACAACACTAGCCAGTAGCTTGATATCTATTCTTATGTCATTGAATTTCATTATAATAAACATAAAAATTTATAGTCTTCTCTCTGCCTGCCATCACATTTTTTGGGATTACTAATAGTGTAGAAAATATAAAAACTGTATTTCCCAAAGTTTTGTGATTCTATAATAATTCTTATTTGAAAGTTATGGGAACTCATAAATATGATCACCCAGCACATACTATATTATGAAATTAAATAGTTACTTGCTTTTGTATGTGTTTTGTTGGAGGCATAGAATGATATCATGTATTAAAGCTGTGAAATCTTCCCTGGAGATTCTAAGACTGAGCATATAGTTTAGCATAACTTTGAGAAGAAACTGTAAATATATACAAGCGTATTGTGATACTGTCTTTTTTTTTTTTTTTTTTAGGGAAGGGTCTACAGGGTGTTCAGGGTCTCACTACTAGATTGGACTCCTAATGATCTGCCTGTTTACAGCCTCCTGAGAGCTGGGGTTACAGGCACGTGCCACCACACCCAGTCTTATGATAATGTCTTTATAGCATAAAATTAATTCAGCTTACAGTTATGTACTATATTTAATAAGGTAAGACCATTAGAAATAGACTAAAAATAAATGTTTCACACACATTCTTGGAGAAGAATAAGATCACTTGTTTAGTGTTAGGTATGTTTGTGGTTTCAAAATCAGCTTGTCAGGCTCTTTCTACATGTGCAAAGAAATAAATAATCCTAAGCCAGGCTTGGTGGCACATACCTGTAATCCCAGCATTAGAAAGGTTAGGCATGAGGACCGCTGTGAGATCAGATCCAGCCTAGGCTACAAAGTGAGCTCAAGGCAGATTAAAATGCATAGTGAGACCCTGTCTGAGAAAGACAAAAGAAAAAGAAAAAAAGAAAGAAAAGAGAGAGAGAGATACACAGACAGACAGAGACAGAGAAATAGTCATAAATAGTATTGATTTGAGTTACTTTTATGTCTTTAAAAAAATAGATTTAATTACCTAAAACAATTAAATCTGGGCCACAGTAAGTGTCTACATCTTTAAAAATACACACTGCTACTTTGCTTATACTGCAGTTTTTCCAAGTGGAGAGTTAGATACAAGTTTGAAGCTGAGCTTTCGATACAAGATATGAGATGTGCCAGCTGTGGGTAGAGCTTTGATTTGTTCAGGTGCCTAACTAGATTCAATGGCTGGCTCATAGAAATTATAAGTCTTTTGCTTATTAAATCTAGAAGACTTTTGTGGAGTTTTGGAGATTTTCTATGTAGAGTATCATGTCATCTACAAAAACGATAATTTAATTCTTGCTTATACATATTCCTTTAATTTCTCTTGTCTAATTGCTCTGCCTAATGTTTTCAGGCCTGTGTTGAATAGATCAAAGATCTAAATATTAAAACAGAAACACTAAATCTACTGGAAGAGAAAGCAGGTAGAAATCTTAAAGGCATGGGGTAGGCAGAGAGTTCATGAACAAAAATCAGGCTGCAAAGGAAATACTACAAAGAATGAATAACTGGAATGTCATCTTGTTAAAAAGCTTTTGTACATCAAGTAAATCACCAACAAAGTGAAAAGAAAACCCACAAAATAGGGGAAATATTTAGCTAACTGTCCCTCAGACAAAGCACTCCTTCCTATCTAGTACATATAAAGAATTTTTTAAAAATCAGAACCCCATCCCCCAATTCAAGGACCCAGTCCAAACATGGGTATCTAAGATGAATACACACTTCTCAGTAGAAGAAATACAAATGAGAAATAAATTTATTTTAAAAATCCAACATCATTGGTCATTTGAGGAATGCAAATTAAAACAACACTGAGATACCATTGCACTCCAGATAGAAAGGCTATTGTCAGTGAATCAACTGATAACAAATGCTGGAGGGGATGTGGGGAAAGAGGGATCTTTATGCACTGTTGGTGGGAGTGCAGACTGGTACAACCACTGCGGAAATAAGTGTTGAGATGCTTCAAAAATCCTCTAGGATTAGAGGTCCTGTTCAACCCAGCTATTTCCCTTCTGAATATTTTTCCAGAAGAATTAAAAGCATTATACCACGGTGATATATGTGAACCTATGTTCATGGCAGTGCAATTTGTAGTAGCTAAATGTTAAAACAACTGAAATGCCCATCAGCCAAGGAATGCATAAAAATGATGTGGTGTTTTTATTTTTATGTTTTTATCTTTCATACAATTTTATTTTCTCTCTTCAGCCATAATGACATGAATCTAAACTTTGTCTTAATTGGTGGGTCTGTACACACAGGCTTATCCATCCCACTCACAGGCAAGGCAAATGCTGCTTCTTGAAATGGTTCTACCGTGGAGCCCTGATCTTCCAACCCAGGTCACCCCTTGTTCGCTTTATCTTCACTGTGCTGTGCAGCTGCTTCACTGAATCTCATCCCAGACTTTAACTTTTCCATGGCTTGCATAATTTTGCTGTGTTTTTCACATAGAATGAGTTGGACCTTTACTGCATTGCCACCACCTTTGGGGCCCTGAGCCTTCATGGCAGCACTATCACTCCCAGAGGCTGCTCTGCTTTCCCCCCTTACTAGAACCATGTATTCCTTTGGGCAGCATCTTCAGAATTCACCAATGTGGTATTTTTATATAATGGGGCATTACTCGGATATAAATAAACTCGTGGCTTTTATGGGTAAATGGATGCCACTAGCGACCATACCCATATATGAAATAAATCAGTCTCTTGTGTAAACATCATATTGTCTTGCTAGTATAAGAAACTGAAAGAGAGGGGCTGGGAACATGGCTCAGTGAAATAAGCGCTTCCCTGGCAAGCGTAAGGGCCTGAGTTCACTCCCCAGTTCCGCAAAAAGGAAAAACAAAAAAAAAAGAAACTGAAAGAGTAAGTAAGATCCAAAAGGTACAGTAGACATTGTGAAAGGGAAAGAAACTGCTCAAAAAGGAAAGAATAACTGTGATGGGGGAGAGGACAAAAGAAGAAAGTTCACAAGATACCACCAGTTTTACCAGTACTGTAACTTCATTTTATTTTCTCTCAGAAGTCCATTTGTTATTTAGAATGTACTAGTCACTTATTTTGTTTTGTTGCTTAATCAAGTCAAATGTGACACCAAACATAATATATATAAACATCATATATATGATAGCTAAGATAATTGCTGTTTGTTCATTGAAAGGAACAGCTAATGTTTATATTGCTTGATCAATTTTATATGCCTGTATCTGGTAATCTGAACAACTACTTTGAAGATAACACTATGCAATATAATAATCATTTTTAATTTCCTATCATTTTGTTTTGAAATTCTCTTATCATTTTTGGTTTTTATTATCTTTAAAAAAAACCCTGCATGCTAAGGTATACAGTACATGAATTAGAAGTGAGCCTTTGCCTGTTTACCATTAGAGTTGCCCGCTGGAATCAGTTTTAGATCCTGCTCTCTACAGTGCACCTACCAGGTCTCGTGGGCTCCGTGGAATAGCTGTAGTTCACAGGAAACTACCAGTTTTACCAATACTGTAGCTTCATGATTTTTCTCAGAAATCCATTTGTTATTTAAAATATACTTGTCACTTGTTTTGTTTTGTTGCTTAATCAGATGTAATACCAAACATAATGCTGAGAATTGCATGGCCTTTAATGACTTTTACTCTGAGTATAAATCATTGTATCAGAAATCGGCAATAATTTTTCTATGACTCAGAGAATGGGCCCTTTATTTGGAGTGAAGCTTAATTCTTGCTTTTGTAGGAAGCTATTATAGCTGAGCATCCACAGCATAATTTTGGAGTTAGGGTATTTTCATTTTAGTATATAATTGTTAATCAGAATTTGAAAGTAGATGTTAATTCTCTGAAAACCTATGGGAACCTTTAAGAAATGATTCTTTATGTAGAATGTTTTATTTTGTTAGACTCTTTTCCATACAGCATCTTTTAAATTTTGTTTTGTGTTTTTGAGACAGCCTCTCACTATGTAATTCAGGCTGACTTTGAATTCAGTTCAAGGCCAACCTCAAACTTATTGTCATCTTCCTGCCTCAGCCTCCTGAATGATAGGACTATCGGCATGAATCAACGTGCTGAGCTTCCTCACAACACTTAAGTTTTATTGTAAGGAAGGGAGGGAAAAAGGAAAGAAATTCATAACCAAAAAAGATACCCTTTTTCATTTTCTGTTTTCTTTTCTCTCCCCAGCCCATCTCTGAATTGGAGGAGAGGTCATAAATTTTTAAGTATTTACCAAATAAATAAGAATAGTCTTCTCAATAAAATTATGGGGGGAAAAAAGAATAGTCACTGCAGAGTACTCTAATGTATTCTGTAAGATGAAGTACAGATATTTTACATACCAGGAAGAACACATGGAAAAGGCAAGACAGGTTGGAGGAAACCCTGAACCATTCCCCTTTAGTTAAGGCTGTGAGTGTGTGACATAGAAAAGCGAGGTCTGAGTCTCCCCCCTATCCCCACCCCTCAACAGCCAGAGTGATAAGGTCTTGCTGATAGCCACCCCGACTCTCCCTTTTGCCACCTTCAGGGTGAACTTGGGTGAAAAGCCCCAGCATCTCCCTACACTCTCTGTGCATGCGTCTTCAGCCATAAGCTAGGCCTCGTTGGCTGCTGACCCAAAGGTGTGACCCCTGTTCCTATGCTGGGCTGCTTCATGGTGTTGCTGTTCCCTCTGAGTTGCTGTTAAGAACTGTGCCTGACAGGGTGAAGATCAAGGGTGGACCAAGTCTACCATCTTCTTCCAAATCCCCAGACTTTCAGTGGGCCACAGCGAACCCAAGTCACTCCTGGACACTCCTGCAAGTTTGTGGGAATGGCAGAGCTGTCACTCAGGCAGCCACTTCTTCCACAGTTGGGCTGACTTGTCACTGTGATGGCTGAGGCTGTTTTAGGGGCCTCATGACCTCTCAGAGAACTGTTTGCCTTGGCCACAGCAGGCTTGAAAGGGGGCTATCCCAGGTGAGACTGCCTTGTGTGCAACCACCAGACAACACTGCCACCTGTGACTTAGAAGGGCCCAAAGCAAGTTCAGGAAACGAGGGGGATTGTGCATGGGCAAGTCTGCTCCTCCTGTGGGTGGGCACTGTTCTCTTACGTTCCCTGGGACAGTCTAGGAGAGCTTCTTACAGTGCGCTGCCCTCTGCTGCAGCACAGGCCCCAGGAAAACTTGCTGTGTTCGTCCTGTTGTCCACTCATGGTTTTTATCTCTGGTAATAGGCTGGGCAGGTTACACTAAGAAAGAACTGTTAACACCAGGGGCTATTAGTTCTGAAGAGCTCCGGAGAAGAGCAGAGCAGTAAAGACTTGAGCAGTGGAAACCAGCTGAGACTGCTCCTGGAAGATCTCTGGAAAGCTGCCAAGGGGCCCAGAGTGCTGCCTGCTGAGCAGCTAACAGCAGCTAGGAGCTGCCAGGAACTGTAACACAGAGACCAGGAGTCAGTGCAAGCAAGGCTGAATTAGTTTCATAGAGCTTTCAAAGACATAGTGCTCGTAGCCGAAGTTCTTTGCAAAACACTTCCGAAAAACTAGAGCTATTTAACTATTTTGTTAAGTAGCACTGGGGGAACTGCACAGTGATGATCATCATCTCTACCAGAATTGAGCATGACGAACCCTTTGCTCATGGATGACCGGTGGAGCCTTTTCTCTTCCTTACAGTCATGTGGCAGTCAAGATCAGCAAGTTTGTTTCATGACAGGGAATCACCAGCATCAGGAACATGGGACCTTATTTGTGTGTGCCTCCACATCTGCTAGCTTTGTTCCAAATACTTAGTTACTGGGGGAGAAAGTCTAACTTCTTTACGCCTTGTCCTTTGATTCTTGCTTGATAATGAGGGAAGCGAAACTCCAGTCCTGTTACCTCCTTTGGAAAATTATGGGCCTTATCACTGTTTCAGTTGCTGAGGACTTCCCAGGAGGACTTGGAAAGTTTTGGGAATTTAGGTCAAATTTATATTTGTTAAATTAAGCATTTTAATTCCAAGGGGTCAGTAAAGCTTAGCTGTTGTTATATTTATTGTGTCTAATGGTTTGGTCAGTTTATGAAAATTTTTGATACATGCTTGTTGACCATTCACTATTGAAAATAATAGTTCTCTTTGGAGCAAAACTGAAATACTGTATCAGTTGCTTATCTGTGTGTGTTTAGAGAGGAGAAAAATGCATTATACTGCTATCACAAAATTAGTTGACATGATAATTAAAATCACATTTAGGTAGGAGTATGTATGCCATATATGGCCAACCTGTATTCAAGGAAATGCCAAGCTCCCTAGAGATAGTGCAGAATTAATTAACAGTTGTAATTATCACATTTAATTAAACATGATATAAATAATATATGTAAATGTTGAGCTTTGTTGATGAAAGTGCACTGCTATTACTCATACTCTTCATTTTATTATTTTGAAACTTACTTGATGTACTCAAAAAAGTGGTTGCTCATGTTAAAAATCCTCTTTTAAATTTTTTTTTTTTTTTTTTTGGTACTGGGATCAAACTCAGGACCACGTACTTGCCAGGCGGGCCTTTAAGCCACTAGGTTATCCTCCTAACCCCTATAAAT
>NW_004524635.1:3291841-3332978 GCF_000260255.1 Octodon degus
CCAGGGGGCGGGGCCGGCTGGCATGTGGTGCTGGGGGATTGAACCGCGGTCCCTGATGCCTTGCCAAGCTTGTTCTAAGTAGGTGCTTTAGACCACCGAGCCATCTCTCCAGCCCCCCTATAAATTCTCTTATATAGGCATTTATTTGTACAATTAATCATGTTGGAAATATACATTTACTGTACATTGTAGTAGTGGTGCAAGCAAGGCTGAATTAGTTTCATAGAGCTTTCAAAGACATAGTGCTCATAGCCGAAGTTCTTTGCAAAACACTTCCGAAAAACTAGAGCTATTTAACTATTTTGTCAAGTTAGAGGTAGGCTGTTAGAGAATTTCTGTTTTCATAGTTACAACAATAAATTCCCACTGCATGATTGAGACATCAGCATTAAAAATGAAATTCAGTTTAGGCTCAGGATTGAATTAAATTAGGGGACTATTACCTTAGTTTAAGATGCCAGAAACCTCTCTTCTTTCCTGATTCTTCTATTCAACCACACTGACAACTTGAGACTGTGCTGTGGAAGTTCTTAAGGTATGTTTTCAGGACTACAGCATCAGCATTACCTGGGAACTTCTTTAAAATGCAGAAATCCTCAAGCTCCACTTCATATTTATACAATTAGAAGCAAGGAGCATGGTGGTGTATGCCTGTAGTCCTAGCACTCAGAGAAGGTGAAGCAGTGTGATCACAAGTTTGAGCCCTGTGTGGGCAATTTAGTCACTTCACAATTTAGTCACCTGAAAGTAAAAAATTAAAAGAGGCTGAGGACATAGCTCAAAGTGAAGATCTTAGTTCAATCCCCAGCATAAAAAAACAAAAAAATAGAAAGTTGTGTTTTAACAGGCCTCCCATGTGATTCTCATGTAGCTAAGCCTTGAGTATCATTATTTTTTATACTATTGGCTTTAGACAGTTTAATGTCAATTTCAATGAAAAGTTGACAAATGAAAAAATACTGCATTGTAGACTGAGAACCAAGATACTCAAATGAAAAAAGTTAATGTAGCACATTGTATTGTTCAAACTAATTAGGTTAACATTAATGTAACTTCAGCTTTATGCCATAAAGAAGTGTTTTGAGCCATTAATATGAAATATATGTCAAATTTGATTTCTGCACTAGAATAGCTGGTAGCAGTATTTTAAGTAAAAGTCCTCAGGAAGTTATTGAAAGTATTACATTTTCAATTAGAACAGTAGTTATGCGCAGTTCAGCCTTTCTCTTTTGGTATTGACCCCACCTTGTCCTACAAAACCGCAACCAGTCTAAAGTATAGTAAAACTTTGGATTGCAAGTAACTTGTTTTGTGAGTGTTCTTAAGACAAGCATTTCTAATAAAATTTTATTTGATAAACAAGCAGTGTCATGCAAGCAAGTAGCCCCTAATCCAAATGTCACATCATCAAACTAAGTTCGTGTCCTACCCCCATGCTCCATGACTGTGTAATCATCTCCCAAACACAAGAGGTTGAGGAAGGGATCCTGTCTGCAGAGGAGGAGAGGAAGGCAGGGAAATCCTTTGCACCACATGAAATTAAGACTAGATGTAAAATGTGGGAAACAATTGCAAAACTTTGTTGAAAATGACCACCAAGTAAGTCTGTAGCAGTGCAAATGATGATTCTGTGTCACACTTCTGCAAAATCCTCAGGAGGCAAAAGCAAGTTTCACTGGATAGGCTCCTTGTAGAGTAGTGCACGGTGAGCCGGCAGTGATTCTGTAGCGATGTGTCCTGCACAGCAGTGCCCCTCCCCCCAGCTCCTTTATGCCAGCCACAAAGGTTTTCAAAGTTTATTACTGGTTAATTTGTTTGCTTTCTATTTTCTTTTTTTATTATTTTGTATTGTACTGCAGTATTGTTGTTTTTATATGACTATTTTTGGGTTATAGAACAAATCATCTGAGTTTATTTCTTAAGGGAATGTTCACGTTAATAAGCAAATTCTTTGGATTACAATTTGTTTCTAGACCAAATTATATTTGTAAACTGAGATTTTACTATATTGCATTTCCACCTTCAGATGTGCCTTTTTCACTCTAAAAAGCGTCTTCTCCTGTGCATGGGAACAGTACTTCACCCACTTTGCTCTTCCTTGGCCTGCTCATTGTTCAGCTTGTGGCATAAACACCATTTGCTTGAAGTAAAGTGCCCATACCTGCTCTGTTTGCACAAACTGTTCTGCTTGCTCTTTTAACATCATACCACCAGAGAAGTAATTGCTTGTGTTTTTGTTCTTCATGACCTGATATGCTTTAAGCTTTACAAGTCAGAGATTCTCCCCAGCTACTGCGGTGTCT
This sequence comes from Octodon degus, assembly GCF_000260255.1. Classification (NCBI taxonomy): domain Eukaryota; kingdom Metazoa; phylum Chordata; class Mammalia; order Rodentia; family Octodontidae; genus Octodon; species Octodon degus. The sequence goes on from NW_004524635.1 coordinate 3,294,145, forward strand.
GGAGTGTCTTGGGCATTCAGTGAACAAAATAAATGGCTTTTACATATAGTCTTTAGTTTATACACTTAAATAGTAAAGTTCTTAGTACAGCATTCCTTCCTTAGAAGCCACTTACATCCTGTGCACACCTGTTTTGAAAGACAATAGACAGAACTGAAATGTTGTTTTATATCACTGTGTACAACTCAACATTTGAAATTTTAATGAAATTATTAGAGTGTAAGGAAACTTAAGTCTGAGACTGGATTTTATTAATCTTGTAATAAACTTTGGAGAGAACCATATGGTCCATTGCTTCTAGCTCTCGGGGGAGACTGCACTGGCTAGAGACAATCTACCTGGCCTGCTTCCAGCGAGTGAAATTATCTTGCATCTGTCTGTGTAAGCATTGTGCCTGGTATACTGCGAATGGTAAATACATGTAAATTACTTCCCTTTCCTCTTACAAGCTTTCAGAAGCAGATAGCATACCATTTTCATAATAAATGGCCAAGGAAACATTTGAAATTGAGATCAGTTCTTTGAGCAGTAAGAAAAGTGTTCCAACATATTCTAAATTTTGGTGTCTAAAGATTATTAAGTGTTAAGTAATATTTTCCAAGTTAAATCTCATACTGTGGATTTTATTTTGTCATCTTTAGAAAACAGCTACAGTTTCAGTGTATACATTGTCAGTAAGCTCAAGAAATAATGTTTTAACCATTAAAACAACACAAAATAAGCTACATCTAAATATATTCTGCTGGTGTGGCTGTGGTCGCCCCTAGAGGTGGACAGCTTGTCCCCATCACCCAGAGCGATGCTTGTGGGGGTGACAGATCCTTGGGGCAGTGAGGATGGCCACAGGCCCCTGGGGGCGGGCCTTCTGTAAGCCCTGCTCCTGACTTCTCGTGTTCTCTACTCCCTGACTTACACATGATTTGGTCTGCCAGTGATGTGTGCTGCCGTCAGTAGAGGCCCAAAGACGTGGGGCTTCCTCATCTTAGACTAAAACCCCAGAAAGAAAGAAAAAGAAAACCATTCCTTGTGTAAAGTTAGTTGCCGTAGGTATTTCATTGCAGTAATGCCGAGCTGACACAGCGTACTGCCCAAACTGACAGGCCGGTTTCACCCTCCCCTCACTATGTGGTGATTACATTTGATCTAAAGACATTTCTTTTATAAATTATTATTGATGCATTATTAAAAATCTTTCAGAAGGATTTGGAATTTAGTCCTGGAAGGAAAAAATAAGCCTCTTTCGGTTACACTATAAATTTATTGTGTGCATAGGTTTTAAACCAGAAATTTCTTTTATTAAGCAAATAACAAAAACAGTAGAACTAGGAAATTCAAACACCTGAATTTAGCTAATGTGATTGGCAAAGATTAAAAAAGATAAAACTCTGCTTGTCAAAGATATGACGATACAGGCAGTGTAACTCATTGTTGGTGAGACTGTAAATTGTTACAGGATTTTTAGGTGGCAGTTGATCAATATGTATCCTGTGACTCTGACATTATAACACATTATAAATATACCTAAAGATATTCATCCACAGCTACTCATTCAACATTTGGTGTAGTAGAGCCTAAATATTCAACAGTGAGAGCCAACTAAGGTTATGGATGGTAAATCTAGTTAATAGATGAATAAACAGCTATTCAAATGTTGATATAAATATAAAATAGACATGGAAATAATTACTATTTAAAGTAGATATACAGCCATATGTTACCTAAAAATTCTCAGAAGGAAAAACAACACAAGTTATATCTAGATCACCTCTGTCTCCCTCTTAGCGGCTTATTTATTTATTTATTTATTTGGTATAGGGTCTCACTATGCAGCTCAGACTCATAGTGATCCTCCTGTCTCAGCCTCCCCAACACTGGGATTACAGGTGTGTACCACCATGCCCAGTTTCAGTGGCTGGCAAGGCAGAATGGCCTATGGTACCAGGAATCAAGCCTGAGTCCTAGGGTTTACCAGGCAGGCATTTAGACCACCAAACTATGTCCCCAGCCCTTTTCTGCACTTTTTGAATATTGCTTTTTTGTTGTTGTTGTTTTTTTTTTCTATTTAGGACAGGGTGTACAGGGTCTCACTGTGTAGATCGGACTTGTAGTAATCCTCCTGTTTACAGCCTCCCAAGTGCTGGGATTACAGGGGGGCACTACCACGCACAGTCTTAATCGCTGTCTCAGTGCACCCGAGGGCAGGGCCGGCACAGCAGGCCTGGGGCTCAAACTCCCAGTCCCTGGGTCTGTCTGAGCAGGTGGTTTAATCCGCTGAGCTACTATTTATTGTTAATGCTGCATTTCCTCCCCCTGCCCAAGAAAAGAGATGCATATTAATGTAGCTATTCTAAGCCAATGAACAAAAAGAAACAAAAAAAAATCAACTTAAGTAAGATATTTCGTGTAAAATTTATTTTAGTTGTATATACAGAACATTCTGGTGTTACTTGGTATAACCATCCTGCTAAATTAAACTTTATAGTTTCTTATATAATCCTAAACTTTCCAGAGAGATAAGGGTGTTGCCTCAAGTCTAGGCTGCCCTTACGAAGGCTTGAAATAGGAAATGTAAGTATAATTTGAGGGAGTCTTTTTTTTTTTTAAAGGATACAAAATAGTGATAGAAATAAAAAACAGCATTACAAACTATACAGAATTTCACTACACAAAGAAATAGGAGTTCAACAATGATTGTTGTATTTCATGATGCTATCTTCAAATTATTTGCTAAGGCTAATAGATATAAATGGGCAAGTATTGTTTAAAGAAAAAATATAACAGGACAATAACAGAAAGTTGTAAGAAATCTTTTGAGGGATTCTGAATGGAAACCACCTGCTCTAAGAAACCTGGGAATCTCCCTACCCTTCAGACTTTCACTGCTTGTCCTTGCTATGTGGTCAGAGATGAAACCATTAAAAGTATGTGTTCTTTTGCATTTTCTTTCCTCTTAAAAAAATGAAGAGCTGCTAAGTGGTGATATGTCAAATCTCTGCCCCTTTTTAGTTTATCAGCTTAAACTACTTCATAGTAAATTAAGTTTTTATGAAAGCAAGTTACGTGAATGACGAGGGAATGGAAGTACTGACGACCCTGGTCAGTGTATTAGGAAAGATAAGGAAAATTTTTCTCTCCATTTTTCTTTTCTCTGTATTATGTGATAATTATTTACCAGTTGGGTGGTGATTCGTCTGTAATGCTAGCACTCAGGAGGCTGAGGCAGGTGGACTGCCTGGAGTTCAAGGCTAGCTTGGGCTGCATAACGAATTCAAGGTCAGCCTAAACTACATAGTAAGGCCCCATCTCAAATAACTAAATAAATTTGTGAAATAAACAAAAGAAAATATTATTTGATTAGCAGACTTCAAAAAAATTTAATACCTGCTTTCCAAATGATGAGTATAGTGCTAGGTACAAATTTCATTAGTAATTAGGTTTTTCTACTATCTCTTGCATCTGGTTTAGGCTGGCTTACGCAAATTTGGAAACCAAATATCTGAGATGACACTGATCACCTGCTCCAGTTTCTAAAATATTTCCCTCTCTTTTGCCTTTAAGTCCATCATGAAAAAAAGTTTGCAATGGTAGCAACTGTTATGGTCACCACTGAGCATTTGAGGTTTGCCTCACACCTGTTTATTTCCTGGCCCTCTTCCTTCTCCAAGCACATCCTGAGTTGGTTCCTCTTCAGTTCCCTAGCTGGACATGTACCAAAGTGTAGCTATTGCCCTTTCATTCTTCTGTGATGATGGGCTTTGTCCATAAATTCAGATAGTTATGTCCAAAATTTGGCTCAAATCTATGTCTCCATGTTTGTCTCTCTCCACTCCAGTCTTACAGAAAGCTACTTCTTAATGATAATTTGCTGTTGGACTTGGTATACACAAAATTAAAAGGTTTTCTTCCAAAAGCAGTACATCCTGAGGATCTAGTTATTATGTCTCATTCCCTAAGATCATTGCTTCTTTTAAAACTCCATCTGTCTCTAATAGTTTTTGAATTAAGTTAAACACAGACTGTTTTGAATTTTTCCTTCAAAGTTGAGGTCCAACACCCTTTCTCACCATCCACACTGGTACCAGCTTTGTTCAGGGACCTAGCTCAACAGTCAGATATTTGCTTCTCAGTTGATGTTTCCAGCCAATCTTTTTAAAATTTCACCCCTAAGTCAGCCTTTCTAGAACACATTTCCTCCCAGTTTTACCTCCTTTATAAAACCAAGTTTAAAAAAAAAAATCTCTCATGTGATGTGCCAGCCATAGTATAATACATCACCTAGATTTGATACTTAATCATTCTCTACCTTGTACTTAACTCTTTAGGGAGTTTCTGGTATCCATACTTAGGTTTCAAGTACCTGTTTCAAGTACTGAAATAAGCAACACTGTTTCTCCTCTTAAGTAATTCTGTGGAGTAATATAGAACTTTTGACTTTATATGTGGTTTTGCACAAATTTCAAGTTCAGAAGTTCTCTGCCATGAGTATGATCAGTAAATAAGCTTTTAGATTTTTTGTTGACGCTAGGTCCAAACCCCAAGAGACCTAATTTAGTGTGAGTCTAAAACCACACTTTCAACAACATCGCTGAAATGAACTTTTCATGGACTCTATTAGTTTAACATCCATATGTGGTACAGTTTTAATAGCACAGTTATCACATGTAGTTGTAGTTCTTTGTGATGTATATGTAAATTGTAACAAAAAATATCAAGCCACATTTCAGCTTCTTAGATGCCTTAGAAATGACACAGAGAACTATATCTTACCATTTAACAAATTTTCAGGCCAGGCATAATGGCGCATACCGAAGCTGGAGAATCACTGTAAATTTAAGACCAGCTTGGGCTACAAAGTGAATGCAAGATCAGGCTGAGCTACATAGAGAAACCCTGTCTCAAAAAGACAAAAACAAACAAAAAATTTTACAGTGTTTACAAGAGAAAGTAAAAAATTTAAAGTTATCTATACAAAGTATGTATATGTCTCACAGAACTAAACTCCCAGTAATATTGGAAGCTATTAAGAAATTAATATTTCACCCAAGTTTAGAATTTTTACCTTGATAGAATGCCTTTGTGAACTCTTTCAGTAGAGGCTAGGGGCTTCCATCCTCTTATTTTCCTTCTATATGCTTTTCAGCATAAACATCTGATAAGTATAATTTTTAAAATAAGATCTGTACAAAATTATATTGGATATATTAAAATCTTTCATTGAAGAGAAATTGTGAATGTTAATAACTAAGATTCCTGTACATAAGATTAAGCACATTTCAATGTGTTAGATGAGATATTGCTAATTTGTATATTACAGAGGTTGGTTTTTGGAGCATCATGCTGTGGTACTAGGGACTGAGCCCAGAGCACTGTACTGGCAACAAGTAAAGCAGAAAGATTTTTCGGTTACTACTGATTTATCTAAGCCAATTAAGTAGTTTGTATTTTTTAGATTCATTTAGTCAGGGTCACAGTCTGTTTCAAGTTAACTAAAGTCTCAAAACAAACTCTCCCCTATGTGCAAATCTCTATTAGCAAGCTGACACAGTAATATTCAGGGAATTTATTTGATAAGTCAGTAAATTCCCTGCTTTGTTCTTATTAAACATACTGTGATAAATACCAAGGCAGAAAATTTAACATTCTAATAGGATCAGCCTCCTTTCTGTTCTCTTCTTTCATCACAGTTTTACTAATTTGGTGTGTACAGTGTAGTCTGACTATGCCTCCCTCCAAGATCACATATTAGAGTCTGATGTCAGTGCATTGTAATAAAAACTGGGGCATTTTGGAGGTGATTGGGCTGTGAGGGCTGAGCGCTTGTGATAGCCCCTTGGAAGAGTTCTGAAGGCACTGTTTGCTTCACGTGAGCACGTAGATGGTGTCATGTATGAGAAATGGGCCCTCACTCAGCACTGAAACTCCTGGTGATTTCTGTTGTTTATAAGCCATTCTAAGGTATTTTGTTAAAGCAGCACAAAAACAGAGGATGTTTGTTGTGAAAACAGAACTAAAGACTTTCATGATCTTCAGTGCTGTTCAAAATGTATTAAAACTGTTGGCCTTGTCGATACAAAAGTTACATTTCTTGTTATATAGGTCTTGCTTTATCTTGATCTTAACCATCCAGCAGAAAAGTATAAAAAGTAAAGCCATATTAATATACTGAGCTGTAAAAGGCTCAAGTCAACAACTTTTACATTGCCAGTCCTACAGATAACCCACTACTATTATGGACTACTGGACTATATTGGATTATTCTGCTGAATTCATGCACGTACAATATTTAAATGACAATAGAATACCCATCTCTGACAAAACTAAACAAAAAAGGGATATAAATGAAGGGCCATTTTGTATATTTATATACAGAATAGGATAGATATATGGCTACTTTCTCTTAATTCAATGAGAAGAAAGATTTGTACTAATAGTGTTTGGACAGGATAACATGTCTGTATCTTGTACTATGAATAACCACTACGAAGATAACAATATGCAATGTATTAATTATTGAAACTGTCCTGTTAATCAGTTTTGAGACTGTCTCATCGCTATTTGTTTCTCAATAAAATTTAAAAAAAAAAAAAAGAACTGTTGGCCTTGTCATATAATCCTGCCCCTTTTGCAGAAGCACATATGGTCGTTCTGGCCCATCACGTACTTTAAATATTCTTTGTTTCCTCAATGTAATTTGTTCCTAACACGGCTTATACTTAAAGATGAACTTTCCATTGGAAATGTAGAACAGGAGATTAGATGCAGGTGAAGATGCTGGATTCATTTGCCTCAAGTTAAAATCTTGATTAGCTTTTGTATGCAATCCATCCCTTCCTGGAATAGTAATTTCTGATTAAGTCCCCTAAATGCTCACTTGTTCGCAAAGGTACATCTTACTGCATGTGTCAGTGTTTTTTTAATTGCTAGTCTGGTCTGTCAGTAGGCTGAAATTAAATCAAGAGAAACTAACATCTACTATAGTATGCAATAGGATGTTGTAGGATGACGTTGCTTGTCCTAAGTCATGGGTTTTAGACCTTTCAGTTGCATGTATATGTGACTGGGTAGTGATTAAAATGTGTATCTTTCTGTAAGTCATAGAAAAAAATGTTTGAAATCAGCATATTTTCAAGTTAATTATGCAGACACAGGGGCTGGGGGTTCTCTGGCCTGCCATGCCGGCCCCTCCCCAAGGGCATATTGAGACAGGGATTGAGACTGGTCGTGGGTGGCATGCATATATAATCCCAGCGCTTGGGAGGCTGAAAAGCAGGAGGACCACTACAAGTCCAATCTGCGTAGTGAGACCCTGTAGACCCTGTACTAAATAGACTTAAATAAATAAAATAAAGTTAGTTGTGGTTGCATACAATCATAAATTTAGTCAGTTTTAGGATTGTAATGGATTGAAATTTATGAGTTGTAGTCACTTGAGTAAAACTTAGCATTTTCTAATATTTTCAAAATTGTTCTTATACAGAATTATCAGACAGAGATAGTAATAGAAAAGGTTTTGTTTGTTGAAAAGCAGAGAACAAGCTAGGTATTCATTATGTCAACAGCAAACTCTTCTGAACGTGTAAGAATCACTGTTATGAATGTGTCTCATGTTATTGTATAGACTTCCCAAATCACTAGAACAGCAGCAGAGAGCTGTGAAGTAATGATTAGAGCAGTATTGATTCTTTGAGCCAGATTTAACACATTTCAGTGATGTTGTTATTTTGCAAATGATACATAAATGTGGTTAAAATACCTTTAGCAGGGAAGATGTAAAATTAAGGAAAGAACTTAACAACTATTTAATCTTTCCATTTTTTTTCCTATCACAAATGTTACTTTTCTAATTAACTTGTAACAACTTCCTAGATTTGTTGTCTGGCTCTGTAGATCGTCTCTAATACAAAGAGAGGGTTACCATTTCTTCATCTTCAAAATTATTTTTTTGTTCTTCTGCCTGAACAGTGGTGGGTTGTCAACATGTGGCAAACTTTGTTGTAGAAAAGATCTCCTTTGGGACGGAACAGCAGTGTCTACAGTAGAAGCCACACAAGACTTGAAATAATTCAGGGAAATGCTTGATCAAAGTCAAAGTGGAAAACCTTTAACAAGTTGTGAGTGTTGCTTGAAATTTTGTGTTCTGTTATATAGTTGTCCTGCCAAGGTTATTTCCACTTGCCTGCTATGCAGTCTTGAAAGAAGCCAAGCTGGATTGTGAGTGCTGTAGGACCAGAACATGCCCCCTTTTCTTGGCATGTGTGCCTGGTATGCTTTCTGACAGGTGTTCAGTGCTAAGATATGTTAAAGGAATGGATCCATCATTGATTTCATTGACATTCACTTCCCTTGCTGAGCCTGCTGAGCTGCTCTGAATTGTATGCATTGGACTACATGCTGGAAGAAGGCTCTCTCGCCTCCCACTGAGGTCTAAGTACCATTTCCTTTCTCCTATCTCTTCGGTTAGAGGTTTCAAAAGCAGCAGATTTAAATTGGCACCTATAGAATGCCTCCTATCGGCAGGCTAGTAAGTCTGGGCTGTAGGAAAAAGAAGTTTCTTTTAGGCATTTAAATTGGAGGTAGATACTTAAGGAAAGAAATCATGTTGAAAAATGAGAACACATAGTCTTCCTGTACTATAAAACTTACAAATTTATAACCTGAATTACCATTATTGTTTCAATCATCTGTGATTGTAAGCTCTTTGAGGGCAGGATATGTGGATCCATTCATATTTGTGACCTTCATAGCCCCTGACATAGTTGGAGCCCAGAAAATACTTAATGAAGACAGAAATGGATTGCTGTTTCCCCAAAGAAATTCTATAAATGTTTACTGGTCTCTTTCCTAAAAGAATTAAGCTAGAAGTCTTCTAAGAGTTCCTTCCTATCTCATGCTGTGGTCCTGTGATTTGGAAAACAATTTTAACTGATAATTGATAGGTTTTTGACAATGTCTTAGAGAAACAGGCAGAAGGAAAAAGGGAAAGGGGCTTTATTATAAAGGGAAAGGGGCTTCATTATCTGGGAGGACAGCAGAGAGTTTGGGAAGATAAGGAATTCTCTGGATTGGAACAAAGGGAGGTTGAGGCTTTTACGAACTTTTGCTAGGGGTGGGGCTTGAGCGGGATGTTTAGATATACCCGAGGGACTGACTGGGGCTTCCCTGGGGTGGCGGGAGAGGTGAAAGGGAACTGCACCCTGGGCTGAGTTGTAGAAAAAGCACGGAGGGGGTCTCTGGGAAATAAGTGGTTTTAAGGGCTTCAGCCATATTAGATGACCACCATAATAATTCACCAATTCATACTAGGGCCATAATCTATTAATAATCTCACAATTCCAGTTACAACATGTTCGTAAGGTTTACATATAATTTAAAATTCACATGCAAGTCATATATGTGAAATGAAGTTTAAAGTAGAATACTAGAAAATAAGCCAGATCATAAGCATGTCTAAGATTACCAGATAATTTGTCATTGACTTTCTTGTATCTGTATTATAAGGAAAAATCATGCTCATAGTTGTAACTTCCAGTGCAGAATTTTGATCTTTGCAATATTTTTCACCGTACATATCAGAACCACTTGTAAAGACAGGCATTGAATTGAATCAAGATGTATCTGTTGATGTATATTTACTTGAGGGTTTATGTCCTGTTTCTCTCAGAAAGTCTTCTTGCTTTTAGCTTTTCTCGAGGAAAGTACTGATCCTTACATGTTTATCTATCAGTCTTTCTAGATAAGCCCACAAAACCCATTGCTAGTTTTATCCTAGTGAGAAATAATTTGAGGAAGAGATGAAGGACTATTTTGGGGTACATAGAAAATGATGTATGTGGAAAATGGGTCATGTGGAAGAGGTATCATCTTTACTCCTGTTGCTTTAAAATGCTTAAAGTAGAAGTTATAGTACAGTATATGGAAATCTGAAAGTTGAGCTCTTCAGAAGGTGCGTAATCTACTGGGTACTTAAACACCACGTAAGGATTTTTATATTGGGTGTTCCTGTTATCTTCCAGGTCTGCTGACTGACCTGATAATCTGCGATTCTTGAGTATAAGAGAAAATAAATCTGGTGCATCTATGTGGTAGGCACAAAGTTTTACTATAATTAGGTTATTTTGTATTGATATGTATTGTGGTATAACATTACTTAAGAGACAAGTCTTAGGTTTATCTAAAAGGCAAACATAACAGAAATAAATGCAAGGGACTAAATTTTCCATTTCCAGGTAATGGCATAGTCACTGAGTGAGAGAAATGACTGCGTAGTAGTAACATGAAACTTGTTTCACCTTCCTCCTTTTCTTTTCTTTTTTCTTTCTTAAGAATTGAACTTAAGGCCTTGTGCTTGCCAGGCATGCACTGTATTGCTGAGCTACAACCCCAGCAAAACTGGCTTACAGTATTGGAGAAAGACTTGGAGATTTGGTGGTCAGTGAGTCAAAACAGTATACGGCTGCCATTGGAAACTAATAGGCTCCTTTGTAATACTGAATGAATGACCTGCCTTTAAAATTATAATGATGGGGGCCGGGGAGATAGCTCAGTAGAATAGGGCCTGAGTTCAATCCCTGGTTCAACCAAAAAAAAAAGCAAATCTCTGACCCCTAAAAAAAGGGGGCCCAGGAGATAGCTCAGAAGAATAAGTGCTTGCCTGGCAAGCACAAGGTCCTGGGTTCAATCCCCAGTACCAGAAAAAATAAATAAATTTTTAAAAAATTATAATGATGTGCTATTTAAAATTAAAATTATATGCATATTCCACATCATACCCTAGAGCATCAAATTCTTTATGAGATACTTTACAAAAAGAGAGTTTTTCTTAGACACTTTAGAGAAGGGAGGTAACAAAAGATATAAGAGGAAGAGAATGAGAGATAAAATTGCTGTTCTCAATAGTATGGGCAGATAGGCTCTTCATAACAAACGATACTTAATTGGGAATAAACAGTGATGAGCTAGAGCAAAATGTCCCATTTGAAAGGAGATTGTATTCAGCCCAATGCTCTGGTACATTTCACCATCATCTGTCCAGTGTTGCCAGAAGTGTTTTTCAAAAAAAAGTTACACATGCCTCTTTATGAAATACTTTAACATACTGATAAGGGAAGCAACCGTGTCTGAGGACTGAAAGTCCTGCCAATCACTTTGTGACCCTGTGAAGGCATAAAGGCTTCAGTCCTCAGTAGAAAAGTCTTGGAGGGAGCTTGTGAGAGCCGTTCAGGTACCTGTGTATAGTCAGGTCGAAGACAGCTGGACTTGTCTGTGCCCCAGGAGGCAGGAAAGGGGTGAGGGAGCCGAAAGCTGTAGGAGGCAGATTTTTGTACTCAAGGAAGTACTAACAAAGTAGTCTACAAATAGTGTAAACTGCTTTGAAATTCTCCTTCTAGAGGTAGTAGTCAGGCCAACAGCAGGTAGGTGATGAGTTGCCAGGAGCATCCAGGGACAGCTCTAGGCAAGACAACATTTCAAGTGACTTACTACCAAGATTCTGCAGTCACGCATTTCTGGGTTCCCATGTAACTATTCTCCAAATCATGACATTTATGTTCAATGAATAAGTTAACTTTCTCTTATATCTGATAAGTTGACACTTTATTCTTGAAGGCTTGATTTTTCTATGTCTGCTTACAGAAGACTCACGGGTCAGTAATTCTTCTCTAAAATGTTCCCTTTATGTTAAGGAATCACAGCATTTATAATCAAAGCTTTATAGGGTCTCTAAGGCTATAATTGTTTTAGTCTCCTAACTACATGTAGATCAGTTTGAAAACTAGTACTTTAACTAAAGTCAATTTATTGAAGTTGTAACCCTGCAGCTCTTTTAGAAATCTAATAAATTAGCGGTGCCAAGGGAAATGAACTAAAGAACTTTTTGAAAATTATTCTGACCTAGAATTATCTTGCATTTTAATTGTTTAGCTTAATGGTAAGGATGTAGAATTAGAACCCAGCTATTTCATTCTTTTCTCTCAAATAATCTTTTGTTAGGAGTTAATATAAGACTGTGTCTATTTTAATGGTTCACAACTGTTTAATCTCTTAGCAAGATGAGAATTAATATATTTCTAACCTGCACTGGGCATGGTGGCACACGCCTATAATCCCAGCACTTGGGAGGTTGAGGCAGGAGGATCATTGCAGATCAAGACCAACCTGGGCTTCAAACTTAGTTTAAGGCCAGCCTGAACTGCATAGTTCAGTCTCAAAGAGACCCCCCCAGAAAAGTAAAATGTGTATTTCCAGCCTAGATAAGAGCCTTTGGACCTTTTTTTAAAAATTTACAAGTTTAATTATTTTAAACATAGTAACTGTAATCTGTGCAATGTGTGTACAACTGGTGTATATATTCATTTCTTGATCAGTTGTTAATATAGGGATTAGATCCTTAAAAATGGACGTCTTAAACTAGAATGCAGGCAGCTGACACTTTCAAAATGTAAGACATCTTCATTGTGATGCTCATAAATATTACCAGTTAGAATTTGGAAATCCATCCCACATCTCTTCCTGAATTTTAGATCGCTAGTGATAGGGTCTAGCGATGCCTGCCTGGCAGAAACCTGGAGGCCTAGCTGTGAGGTGCTGAAAACTGTTATCTCTAGTTTCCCTTGGTCACCCTGTTCTCTTCATGATCCTGGTTTTTATTTATTTGCTGGGTCTGGTAGTTGCCCTCTTTAAGTAGTAAGAAGAGAAGCTGGTGAGAATTTCAAGAGTGCTATGATTAAATGGATTTCTTCTCTCTCTTTTTTTTTTCCTCTTTATTTATTTATTTCTTCTCTTTTGTAAAGTTTTTAATGTTTTACTTTTGGCCACACAGGGGATCTAACCTGTGTCCTGCCTACTGAATTATATCCTAGCCCCTTCAGTTTATTCATTTATTTTGAGCCAGATATCACCAAATCAATAAATTGCCCAGGCTCAGTACAGACTTCAGATCCACCTGCCTCCCAGAGTGCTGAGACAGCAGATATTTTTATGGGTTTCCCATTTAACTTTCGTTCCTTGACTGATTTGAAAGTGCAAATAAAGTCTGGTAATTTAATTGTGAAATTATTCTGACAAACTATATAGAAAATATAAAATTGTATGTCTTTAGGGAGCTTCTTTTATATATTAAGTCACATAAGCCAAAGAAATAATAAAAACCCTACAGATTTCGTAGTACAATATTAATGAAAAGATAACAGAGGCCTACACTTCTCAGAAAGGTACACATTTCATTTTTCTTTGGTGACCCATTAAAGAGGCAGTTGGCTGGGATTTTTACCCGTATGGGGGGCAGGTGTCCTTCCTGAATGGAGAGCAAATGTTAACTGACCCAAATACTCTCGATATTCCTGTATTTGCCTTAATTGATACTAAATTTGTTGGCTTTTTTATTTGGCTTTTCACAGTATCATGCAGAAAATTTAATCCTGTTTGAATTAATCAACATTCTTTTTAGAATCTTGTGGAAATTATACTTTTAATGAAAGTTCCTCTGCTGCAGAGAAAATATTTAAGAATGAAAAACAAATTGAGCATTAGCTTAATATATTGTGCGAGAGGTTTGTAGTTAAGTATATAAAATGGCATCAATTTTATCTCAGCAGGAGCTAAGGTATTGTGATGGTATTGTGATAGCTGCACGATGTTAAAATAATAGGGAAGAGTGATGGCTGTGAATTTTATATAAATAAGGCAGTTTGATTTATCATTTGTGAACTTTATTTTAACCTGTCACTTGGGAGATGTGCTAAGCCTACAGCATTGAAGTACACCAGCTATGTGGATGGAACAGTGAGCCACAACTGGGGCCTGCCGTGTCTCTGCACCCATGTTTCCTGCTGTGTGAATACTGGATCTCACCCTGCCTTTTCTGCTGGTTGAGGTCATTGCATGGTATGTCGGGAGCCTCAGACTAGTATTCACTCCAGCAGTGTTTAGTGTCTGTGCCCTCCATGCACAGCACCATCCTTACTGGCTTTGGGACCTGTGGGTCTGCGCTCACCCCATTTGCTCCAAAAGCAGTTATATATTATGACCAAATGGGATTTGCAAGACTCCTCATTCAGCATTCAGTAATCAGTGTAATTCAACAAGTCAAAGGATGGCGAGAGAGAGAGAGAATTTATTACAAATAAATATAGTACAGTTAGATTAAGCTATACAGAAATAGCATTTAACAAAATTCATCATCCATTTGTGATTAAAAGTACTCTCCACCAAGTAGAATGAGGGGGAAACTACCTCAACTGAATAAAAAACCACAACACAAAAACTTAACATTTAACATTGTACTCAGTGACAAAAAAATGAAGCTCAGAAACAGAGTATAACTATTTACTTTTGTCACTTCCTTAGGACATTTTTTTTTTTAATTTCTACTTAAAGCAGTAAGGCAAGATAAGGAAATAAAAGATATACTAATTGGGAAAGAAAAAGTAAAACTTTCTTCACAGATTGTGTGATTGGGTAGAAAATCTGAAAGAATGGACACAATTTCTAAAACTAATAAGCAATAATTGCAGTTTCAGGATACAAAATTAATAAGCAGACATCTTCTGCTTTCTATGGTATATATAGTGGTGCGTTGAATGCTTTTCTTGGCTAACAATTTGGTTCACAAACAAGCATTTGGAAAAATTTTGGTTTTGTCTATAAATTCTTCATCAGATGATAAGCATGACGGTGGCCATCCTTCCCACAAAAATGTAAAACCTGACTATCTTTTTCTAAAATTGTAGAACACATCAAATTTGTGAGCCAGTATACTGCTGTATGATCAATAAAAAGTGAAACTTAAATTTGAATTAATACTTTTATTATTATTACTCTAAAATGTAAATATTAGGTGTAAACCTGAAAAAATATGTGCATCTGTGTTAGGCAAACAACAAAGCTCTGGCGTTAAAAAATAAAATCAATAAGTAACTGAGTAAGTGGAGAGAGATATTCAATATTCATGAATAGGAAGACTCAGTGTCACCTAAATATTAGTTCTTCTCAACTTGACTTATGAGGTTAAATATAATCCCAACCAAAAACCAAGCAAGTTGTATTGTGGTTACTGATAAGTTGATTCTAGAGATTGCTCTATTGGGTTTATTATCAGAAAACATGATTAATGTCCTCTTAGCTGAGTTTTAGTCAGAGGTTTCCAAGAGCTCTGTGATAAGATGAGAATCTTCCTGGACAAAAGAGCAGTCATAATGGGTACTTGTAGAACTTTGTTCTGGAAGGAACAGGACTTGAAAGTCAGATTTCTCAAATGATAGTCTGAAGCAGTATACTGGTTTTTACAAACATAGACCTAGGCCGCCCAAATAGCTGAGCAGATTAAATGCCTGCTTAGGCAGACGCAGAGTCTGGAGTTTGATCCCTGGGCCTGCTGTGCTGGCCTCAACCCCAGGGCGCATTGAGAGGGCAATTGAGACTGCTGGGTATGGTGGTGCATGCCTATAACCCCAGCACTTGGGAGGCTGTAAACAAGAGCATCACTACGAGTCTGATCTACATAGTAAGACCTTGTAGACACTGTACTAAATTAAAATAAATAAAAACATAGATCCAGCCCTCTGCAAGTCTAAAGTATAAAGGCTATTAATTCAAGCCCAGGGCCAGAGAGATAGCTCAGTAGAATAAGCACCTGCCTGGCAAGCGCAGGGTCCTAAGTTCAATCCCCAGTACTGAAAATAAATAAATAAATAGATAGATAAAGCCCAGCCTGTGCAACTTTGACTTAGCAAGACCCTGTCTCAAAATTTTAAAAGGCTGTGTATGTAGGTCTTTGGTTCTGCCCCACCCTGGGGGGGAGGGGGAGTGTAGATTCTGGACACACACCATGAAACTAGAGTCTTACCTCTCACCTGGCTGTGAGACCTAAGGTGTGTTACCTTACCTTAATCGTTCTGCCTTGCTCCTTACTTGTCTGGTGTTGACTATAACAACCTGCACACATATCTCACACCCTGTTACAGGGATTAAGCTTCAGTCCTATGAAGTTTTCAAAACAGCATCTGCCTCATACTAAGCCCCTAATTTGTTGTTGGTAATGATGTTTACTTCATTCTGTGGTTAAGTTGACAAACTTCTGTTAAAATCAGAACCAAACAGGGAGTTTGTAAAATGCTGGGTCACACCACCAGGGAATTAACTGAGCATAGATTTGGCCAGTGTATCTTACTTAACAAGTGTGTGGGTAACTCAGCCATGAGTACCCAGCAGACCTTGCTTTGAAAAACTGCAGTCTTGAATTGAGATAATAGGGACTCTGCAGTAGTGCAGTGAGCCAAGAGAAACTATCTCTTAGGAAAGTTAATCTGTTATCTTTTTTCAATTTATTTTATTTTATTTTGATACAGGGTCTACAGGGCCTCACTACATAGATCGGACTTGTAGTGATTCTCCTGCGTGCAGCCCCCCAAGAGCTGGGATTACAGGCGTGCACCACCATGGCCAGTGTCAATCACTGTCTCAGTGTGCCCTGGGGGTGGGGCCGGCACCACAGGCCAGGGATCAAACCCTGTTGCTGCGTCCTTAATCCACTGAGCTATTTGGCTGGCCCCCAGTCTATCTGTTATCTTTAGAGAAAACTAGAAATTGGAAATTCGTAAGTTTTGGGATGGGTGTTTGAAATTTGACAAAGAAAATTCTAGCAAGCTTTGGTGTAACAAACAACATGTTGAGCCTTTGTGACTAATAGAATGGTAGCACTCCAAGAACACTGACCGAAAAGAGGGGGGTGGGGGACTGTTGAGTTGTTTAACATTTGAGGATTACTTTTGGGCCATGTTTGAAGCTGTTTATCTCAATGTTTGTCCTGGGAGTGAGCCAGAGAAGTAGTAGACTGCCTAAAGTATGCTTGTCACCAGCCAGCCAGTATCTAAGGTGCTGACATTGAGATTGCAGTGATTGTGTTTACTGATATTATAGAATTTTGTCGTACTGTTATTCTCATTTTTCATCTTACTATTTATTAATGAACCAGAGTTTTAGTTTCACTAGCTCTCAGGACTAAGTTACAATTCAAACTAAGATCTGTCCACCAAGTCTTTCTTACTTAGTTTTCATTATCATATTTTATCATGTCATTAACTAAGCTTACTATTTATTATAATCCATGTAGGCATTGTTTGTTAGAAAATATATTCTTTCGCCTTTTTTTCCCTCATGTCGCTTGCAGCAGGTCTGTCATTGATGAATTGTAGAGACGAGTAGATCCTGGCATGTTGATTTTATCTCTTAAGAAAAAACATTATTTCAGTATTTTAACTTTTATATTTCATGAGATGTCAAATCTATATATTCTGTCTTAGGAGAAAATATATTTTTCCCTCTAGATTATTGTTTTCATTTGTTTTTCAGCATTGTCATCACAAATAAATTGCCATAAATAAATTTTTTCTTGTATAAGGATAGGAGGAAAAATCTGATGATTAAAACAAAAAAAAATTGCATCAATGTGTAAAAATCTAATTTTCTTTTTCCTTTTTTTTTTTTTTTTTTTTTCTCGGAACCGGGGATTGAACTCAGGCCCTGCACTTGCCAGGCAAGCACTTATTCTACTGAGCCCTCTCCCTGGCACCAAAAATCTAATTTTCTTTAAAAATGGGAAGAAAAAACCTTGAATTTACAGTTTTTTATTCAGCCAGTAAGTTTCTAACTGAATTATAAGTATTTAAAGATGCTTAAATATAAAGCCAACATAATTTATATCATTTAAGTATCAAATCTATCATATAAGGTGTGTATGAAAAATACAGTGAATATTTAAATTTTAAAAATATATTGCTGTGAAAGACACATTGCCATCATTTGCTCAGAGTGCTCCAACTTGCCTTGAACATGCTTATGCCCCCGCTCTACTGAACCACTCTGAAGCAGCAGTTCTGAAAGTCCTCTTTCAGGTCTGTCATTGTGTTGTCACAGCTGCCTCAGGGTCCTGACGTGATTCACGGGGTTCACTTTTTATAATCATTTGACTTTGAGAAAAAGGCAGAAGTTTCATAATGCAAAATCTGGTGAATGAAGTTGAAGAGGACATAGCACAGGCTTTTATAAGCCAGCCTTTCTGTTGGGTAGCACTTGGCAGCGGCATCTACCATATTTTTTTTTTAATTTTTATTTTTTTGGCGGAACTGGGGATTAAACTCAGGCCCTTGCGCTTGCCAGGGAAGGGCTTATTCTACTGAGGCATCTCCCTTGCCCCACCTACCATATTTTTGATCTCACCTCATAAAAACTCACGTGAGAAGATTTACAAAGCTGTTAAGAGAGTACCAAGCATGAAGGGATGACTGTGTTCTAAACAAGGGTGAGTATTTTAAGAGGCATTAATGGCAGTGTGCCTTTAATGATAATTTTTTTTATTTAAACACTTTATTTTGATCACCCCTTATATAACATTTGGAGGGCTTTTCTAGAGCTTTGTGAATTCGAGTTTTATATACTAGTAGGCTATTGATATATTTTTATATTTTATGTGTATGTGTGCACTGTAAAAGCAATCTACACTTACCCACACTTTTCTTTTACTGCGTTAATAGAATTGGATTTTCTTTAAAGATCCTTGAAAGAAAAGTGGCCTATACATTTTTTGTTACTACTATCAACAACAATGAACATACAAACAAAGATAATGACAGTGCACCGCCTGTTGTTAACGGAAATTCTGAGGTGCTCACTGTCACCTTTCAGGTGATAAGCAGAGACAAAGACAGTGTGTGTTTGTAGAAACCATCACATATTAAAATGATGCCAATACTTTTCCTATGTCTCTTGAGAACAATTTTTTTTTTAATTTGGAGACATATTCTCTTAATTTGCCCAACATTTTAAGGCCTGTCTATGTCCAAGTTGAATAGGCTGTCATTTAACATGAATTTCACGACATCACTTTCTTTCCTTTCTGTAGCCCTCTCCAGCCCCATCCCCAATCTTCACTCACTCTGTGTTGCTCTCACATATCTATAATGAAGAAAGGATAGTAAGTCAAAAAAAAGACAAAGAGGAAAGTAATCAGTTTTTCATTGTTTAAACTAATTTTTTTTTTACTGGTTAGAACTTTTTGATTAAAAAAAAAATGATTCAAAAATTTCAGAAAGATGCAAAATCACAGTGCTCTCTTTGGAGCATTATGCAGACCCCTCCTCACTGATGACGGCTTCCTCCTGCTCTGAGTGAGAAGATACAGGGGAAGGTAGGGAGTTTCACGCGGCTTCCATGAGCACTGTTTGAAAATCATTGCTCTACACTCAAGAGTCATGCTTTGTTGTGTTATATAATTTGAGTTCCATGTAAGGGCAAGCTGGATTTTATTATTTCAAAATCAGACTTTTAACAGTCTATGATACTTCATAGTAGGTAATCTGTAAATTTTGTTTATAAGCTTAATGTGTGGCAGATATTAGAAAATACAACAATAGATATAAAATTTGAATAATCAGTCTATTAGCTTACAATTAAAATTAGTTAAAATTAATTGTTTTCAAAGTGCTGGAAATTGAATCCAGGGTGTTATGATATCAGGTAAACATATTCTTGCTTAGCTGTATTTGCAGAACTATATGTTTTTGTATTGTTTTCCTTTTAAGATTCTTTTTTTTTTTAAAGATTGTTTCTTTTAAAAAATGGATCACTAATTTTTGTTGCATTTGGAAAAAGCCATACAATGTACCATAATTACTGTGGAATAGATTTCATTAATTTATTTTTAAATATAAAAGTCATTGTCTTTTTCATTTATTCATTTAGTGTATAGTTACCAAGTATTTGCAATTTTAGATGATACTGATACATTTTAGTCACTAAAGATTCCATGATTCTTCTTAAGCTGTATCAGCCATCAATTTCCTCATTCATTTCTTAGATAACATGTTGCATTTGGTAAACCTTAACATATTTAATAGAGCTATGATAAGTTCTATAATAAGGTTTACAAATGCATCTCTATTTCTGTCATCTTTTAATCTCTTTAGAAATGTTAAATAGAGCTTTGTAGTAACAATAAAATAGTGTAAAAACATTTGTTAATGTCTAAAAATAACTTTATTTACAATATTCATTATTCTGTGTAGAAATATCTTTTTGTTCTCATTATCCATTTAAATTACTAAGAAGCTGGAGGTCTAGGGCTTGATTTTGGTTCTGTTATCATAAGTTGTGACATTGGCAGAAACGTGATTATGTGATATTTAGTGAAAATAAAACCTAAATATTTAAAGTGAAAAATACAAATTATTTTCAACTAAAATGTGTCCAAATTGGCTGACATACTGTATAGTACAAGCCAATAAATAATAATCAGAAGACTGTGATGTAAAATTACTAAATAAGATCTTACAAATAACTCGTCAAATAAAAATCACCTTTTCTAATGACTTTACTGAAAACCATATTGACACACACTATTAATTACTGTCATATCTGAATGTACTATTTTCATTCCCATATATTTAGATATTCTGCAGCTATATATAGAAACTAGCTTTTCAGTAAATTTTGTATTTTACCAAATACAATAACTGTCAAAAAGTGTCAAATTGTAAAATAGTATATGCAGAAGGAAAAACGCAACAGATGACCATAATTTAAGATTAATGAGGGCCAGGGAGATAGCTCACTAGAATAAATGCTTTCCTGGCAAGCACAGGGTCCTGAGTCCAATCCCCAGTACTGCAAAAGAAAATATTAATAACAACAACAACAACTTATAGGGCTGGGGAGATAGCTCAGTAGAATAAGCATTTGCCTGGCAAGTGCAGGATCCTAAGTTCAATCCCCAGTACCGAGAAAAAAGAAAAAACCCAAGATTAATGTTCTTTTTTAATTAATGCTTTAAAATTATTATTTTTTATTAGTTTTATTGAGAAACACATAGTAATGAGACAGTTTCAAAACCAATTAGTAGGACAGTTTCAATAATTAATACATTGCATATTGTTGTCTTCATAGTGGCTATTCATAGTACAAGAGGCAGACATGATATCCTGTCCAAACACTATTAGTACAAATCTTTCTTCTCATTGAATTAAGAGAAAGTAGCTGTATGTTCACCCTGTTTTGTATATACAGATACAAAATGGTCCTTCATTTGTATCCCCTTTTTTAAATTTAGTTTTGTCAGAGACAAGTATTTCATTGCCATTTAAATATTGTAGGTAATGCTTTAAAAGTAAAGGCTAAAAGTGTTATAAAGTACAAATTACTGTTTATTTCTGTGAAGATTGTTTATGTTTGAGAAAAATGAAATAAAAGGAAGAGTAGGAAAGTACAAGAAACAAAAACTATTAGCATTTAAAAATATATTTCTGAAGATTTTTTCATTTAAATTCAAACATTTTATATCAGGTGAGAGATTGTGGATTTTTAAATATTTAGAGGTCTTTTATTATGCAAATGCATGTCAGTGCTCATATATACCTTACTGATAAAGTATTACTGTCAGTCTCCCCATAGCAGCTCTAGTATTTTCTTGGTCCCAAAAAATTGAGAATAATACTTATAATTATTCTCCCTAATTCAGTATGTAGTTTTTTTCTATTTTGGGTATTTCATATTCAAAGCTTACTTTAATACTCTTAAAAGTATCTTACACTCCAGCCCTATAATGTATTTACATTATGGGTTCATTTTCAGCTAACCATAATATTCAAGGGGGAAGTGTTCTAGCATTTTGTTTTTGTTATTCAATTAAAATTAACAGATCCTACAAGCAGTCCTATTAAAAATAGACTTTTTTTTTTTTTTCCGGAGCTGGGCATTGAACTCAGGCCCTTGCACTTGCCAGGCAAGCACTTACTCAACTGAGCTATCTCCCTAGCTCCCCAAAATAGACCTTCTTTGACATACCAATAAAATTTCTTCATTACAATGCAGTTGAATGTATTAAACGTCAAACCTGCAGCTTTGGTGCCTCTAATAGGCTCTCTATTCATGTATGTGATGATAATGAAAGCCAAAGAGAAAACAGGAACTTTTAGGGGAAGAGATGCGCCAGATGCTCACTTATTAACAAATACTTATAGAATATTTCTGCCTATGTGACACTCTTCAGGCTCCTGGACACTGTCATGTGTCTTGTTCTCATACGTTTATCTTTCCCCCAAGCCGAATTGCTTTATTATTAGTTGTTGTCTTATAAAAATGTAAACTAATTGCCTGGCAATAAAATAAATCAAAAAAGAGAAAACATTGTGAAAGTCAGTTGATCATATTTTTTGAAACTGGAATTATACTTCATATTAATTTTCTAGAGAAATAGTAATAGAGTTATTAAGTGTTTTAATGAAGATGAATGCTGTGAATGTATATATGTGAACCATAAATTTATGTTTTTTTTGAAAATGACCTATTCTTTAATGGTTGTTTTGGATTTTTTTTATTAAACTGATATAGATTGAGATAGGTTAGTAACACTTTACTGTCTATAATTAATCAAAATGTTATATCTAAATGTACAAAATATCATACAATACTAGGAATCAAGAAAATAAGTTGTTCTCGTGACTATACAAAAACAAGAAGCCAAGTTTCTGGCAATTTAATACCTCTAAGCTATTCAGCCCAAAGGAAGGAGATTTAGTAAAATGAGAGTAAATGAAAAATCTGACTTACCAGTGGGTTTCTTTGTAAATTTATACCCCTTGAGAAAAGCTATTTAATAGAAGCTCAACATGTCTTGCCTTTTTCTAAAATGTAAAATGTAGAAATAAATACTGATTGAGAAAGGTAAAAATGTTAAGCCAACTTTTTTGTACAGAAAACGTTTGTATATAAGAGGAAATCTCACTATTATAACTTTATAATACAATGAAGTCCACTTTATTTATTTATTTATTTTTATTTATTTATTTATTTTTTTTTGAGGAACCGGGGATTGAACTCAGATCCTTACGTTTGCCAGTCAAGCACTTGTCCTACTGAGCCATCTCCCCGGCCCCTTGAAGTCCACTTTAAACATACAAAGATTTCTAGTAGTCTGAAGTTAATATACACTGTCTGAAGCTAATAGGTTGAACACACTGCTGTTGGAGTAAAAGTTAATGCTTTTGAGACCAGCTAAGATACATAGTGTGTAAGCAGTAGGTGTTCTGCTTATTTTTATTACAAGTTTTATAACTGCGTGTCATTTTCTTAACATGTTATCAATAATCCACTTAGAGCTAGTGCTTAAATATTTGTTGAACGTGGTAGCTGAAGAGTTGTTTTTAAAAAGTATATTTTAAAAAAATCTCAATATGGCATTCAGTAATATAATGACTAACATAACCTGGATCATGATTTGTCCCAAAACTTTTTAAATATAAGCAACATTTCTGTATAAAATAGAGTAGTGAGGAGAATAAATTTGTATTTTCATAGTGACACAGTTATGCATGAGGTCTACCAAAAATTAAAGTAAAAAAAAGTTTAGTAGAGAAGATACTCCAGGGTCTGAGGTCTACAGAGCACCTGCCTACTATGCGTTAAAGCCCCTGAATTTGATCCCCAGCACTACACAGACAAAACAAAAGAAGCTCCAAAATGATCCAGAGGGGTCTCTAGTGTATTGTTTAAGTCTCATTCCCCACTTCATTTTTATAGTTCAATTTTTTCATTCTGATGAGCATATTTAAGATTCTATATAATTTCCCTTCTCTCCAAATAATATATAAACTTCATTAATTAATTGCATAAAAATTGATAAAACTGAAGCATAATACCACTGAGTTCAAAAAACATTGCTGTGTTGGGTATGTATTTAAGCAAGTAGTTGTAATTAAGTTGTAAGAAAGAAAAAAATTGAAGGAAAGGAAATTTTCCCAGGATAAAGATTTATCATTAGCTCAGTTTTCCCCATTGTCTCTATTTAAAGAAATCAATTTTAATAATAAATCATCTATATACTGTATGTAATTTTATTAGGCTTTTATCAGTATAAATTAATGCATCATTTGCATGTCCAGACTCAGACTCAAAAGTACTGTCCAACCAAATGCTTAGTATCTCGAAAGCGGTTTTTGTTTCATATCTGCTTATGTTATTTACCTGAAACTATTACAAACTCTCCTTATAGTTTTTGTATTAACTAGAATTATTTCTAATAAAATAAGCGAGTTGTCTTTTTAAAGCAAATCTGGTCAACCTCTACTTAAGCTTACCCAGTGTTTTAAATTTATTCAATCTTACAGGTTTGAAATCAGGAATAGTTAAGATACAGAAAAGTAATAGGATGGGGATGGTACTAGTAGAGTGAACTCTTGAGTCTTGTACTGCACTGCTAGATCCAGCGCACAGCATAGTAACTGAGACATAATACTTAGAGTAACCAGTGAAATAAGTATTGTTAGTCTTCAGTGCTGGTGAGATAGCTCAGTGGCCTAAGCACTGCTTAGGCAAGTACAGGGAGTGGGTTTGATCCCAGCAGCACATGCCGTGCCAGCCCCACCCCGGGTGTGCTGAGCAAGCCACTAAGACTGGGAGTGGTGGCACAGTCCTGTAATCCCAGCGCTGAGGAGGCTGAAAACAAGAGGATCACTACAAGTCCAAACTGCTTAGTGAGACTCTGTACAAAGTGTATATATATATGGTCTTGGTTCACAGAATAAAGAATATGGAATAAAAGTTAAGCCACCTGATTGAGATCTGATTCACCATCAGTAGTTGGCTGTATTGATCCCTTGCTCTTCACTCTGTTGGCAGAGGAAACATTCCTGCTGCAGAGTCATAGCACTGGCTGAATGTCCAACATCTAGTGAGATGGATAGCAGTTTATTAGTCACACACACTGACAGGTCAGTGGAGGGGACCACCACATACTCAGGAACACACAGAGGCTATGCTTGCAAACAACTAGAGGCAGTGAGAATAGCAGTAAGAAAGTGGGAGCTCTGTGTGCTGGCACACACCTATAATCCTAGTATTGTGTGAGACTGAGGCAGGAGTGAAGTTCAGGCTCCACCTGGGCAAGACCTTGTTTCAAAAAAAGGGCTGGGCTGGGATTGTATTTACAACCTCTCCTCATCACTCACTGCCTAAAATCCACTGTCAGTTCATAGAATTATTAAATTCACACAGGAGATTGCACTGTGCTGTGTGCTGTGTGTATGAGGAATCCAGGTTGCACACTCCTTTGGAAACTCCATCTTTCACCCCAACTACCACCACCACCCCATCCCCCCACTCACACCTATGGAAAACCTACTGATTTTCTTCCATGAAGCTGGTTCTGGATGCCAAAAAGCTTGGAGACCACTGCCCTAAAGCATTTGAACTTCATTCCCATGAGACCTAAAAGAGAGTAGACAGAAGCAAGAAATATATTCTGGGAAAGCCTCTGAAAAAGCATAGGTAGAGATACAAAATGGACAAGGTTCAGGAATTAAGGTTGGGTGTGAAAAAAATTTCTCATGCTTGAGCAAGAGGAAATCAGTTTGAAATGAGGCACAACTGACACATGGGCTTCAAGGCACATCCGTCTTGGCCCATGGGTTGGATATGACTGACCTGCCCGGACCACACCCAGTGGGAAGGAAGTGTCTTAGGAAGCATATGAAATGTGTAATATAGTTAATGTACATAAGTAATAAAAATTCTTTTTAAAAATAGTTTTATTATAAAATAGGTGTGTCTAGTCTGTAAGCCATGATTGGATATGCCTACACAATGGTTAGGAACCCATGGAAAACTGGAACAAACAATTAGCAGAAATAGTAATCAGAATTATATCATACTTTGTTGGCTTTTCTGTGATACAATAAATTCCTTCAATCTAAGCCTAAAACAGTTTGAAATAAAAGGGACAAATGTTCTCAAATTATGTGCCAGGCATCTTAGTTAAACAACTTTGAGTTTTTGTATTAGTAGTAAATAAATTTTTAAGCATTATGACAGACAGTTGGTAACAGGAAGGCATTCAGCATTTAGTTATATATTCTGAGTAATAATTATTTAAAATTTCTATTATATTTTATGCCTCATGAGTTCATTATCATCTTGAAATAGTTATTAAATTAGATATTCTCTCACATGGTCAGCTCACATATAAATGGAAAAGAGAAGTTCATAAATTTGGTTTCACATTTATACTGAATGAAACCATAGAAGAATCAAAAGGTAGGTGGGCTCCTGACTGTCAGTTTTATCACCACAGCTACACATTTTGTAATAATCATATGGCTAGTGAGCTCAGTAGCTTGTTTATACACAAATTTGAATAGTCACACTATATATCAGTTAACTATTGTCTTTATGTCAGGAAAGATATATTATTAGATGT
The DNA here is from genome assembly GCF_000260255.1 of Octodon degus. Lineage (NCBI taxonomy): Eukaryota > Metazoa > Chordata > Mammalia > Rodentia > Octodontidae > Octodon > Octodon degus. The sequence continues at coordinate 3,320,384 of NW_004524635.1, forward strand.
ATTCCTCAAATAATAGAGTAGTAGATTATCACCAAAGTAATCTGAGATTATAAAATTAGGAATAGGAACTCAAGTTACACTTGATATGGTTTGATGAAAAGAAACCTTTTCTGTGTTTTTGACATTGGTTTATGATTTGCTTTTAACATGATTTTTTAAACATTAACATGCACATGCACATAATAAGAGTGTTGTGGGTACCCTGAGACTGTCCCCTCATGCATGTTCTTCAGATGCACTCCAGAAGGAAACCAGTAATTGAACTCCACTCTCATTGTTACTGGGCCAGTTCCAAGAAACCATGAACTAAGAGTGCACGGTGTGTTATAGCACTTGTGCCAGGAGATGCTGCCTCACTCAGACTCACACACACACCTCCCCTCTAGGTCTACATGGTGGAATTATGCTGGGAGTTTTCATAGATGAAGAGTTCTTGTTTGAAAGAGGGTCTCCTTATGTAGTTTCATTCTGGCTGGCCTTGAACTCACCTTGTACCCAGACTGGCCTCGAACTTGTTCCAGTCCTCCTGCCTTAGACTCTCAAGTGCTGGGATTACAGGTGTGTGCCACTACACCTGACATAGATGATTATTTCAATTAAGTTAGATCTCAGAAATAGAATTTGACGGTGGGGGAGGTGTTTGCTTATGGGGGATTCTTTTTTGGTACTGGGACTGAAGCCAGAGCTAAGCTGAACTATAGTCTCAGACCTTTTTTTTAATTTTTAAGACAAGATCTCACTAAGTTTTATAGGCTGGACTTGAACTTGAAACCCTCCTGCCATAGCCTCTCAGAGTACTAGTAGGATTCTGAGTTTAAGTGAGTCTTACCAAAAGCTAGCAGACCAGAGCCTCTAGGACCCCGTGAGATCATGAGATTCAGAAGGCCTGGGATGAATTATATATACTGCCAGGGTCTAGTATGGTTATTCACACTATTCTTTAGCCCATTTTAGCCCTCCAGTGACATTAGCTTTTGAGACTGGAAAGGTAAAGTTTAACTTTTTGATTTTAAGTATATTTTAGCAGTTTCAGCCAAAATGTATTAGAACATCTCCCAGTTATAACTTAAGTACCATAGTGGACTGAATGATCAGTTCATTTTATACTTAATCCATATAGTTTGAGCTTCCATGGCTGTGAAACCAACCTATGGTATCAGTAGTTTGTCTGAATAAGTTACCAGTGGAGCTAGAGAAGCTGTATTTATTAATCTAGATAATCCTTTTTAAAATTTCTAATATGATACGACACAACGGCCTACTTGTCCATAAATAGACCCAAATTCATCCTGTTAAACCAGTCTTGGAGTACCAAAAAAAAAAAAAAAAAGTGAATAGTCAAAGATTACTCCAGATGAATAATCATTGATGCTGCTCAGGTAAGATGCTAAAATACAATAGATATATTTTTAAAAATTTCAACCCGAATGTTGGTCTAATTTTATACTGCTTAGGAATTTCACTTTTAGAAGAATGTTTTTCAAATTTTAAATTACTTTGAAGTTATAAGTTAATGTTTTACTAGACTTTTAAAAAAAAAATGTCTTGTAGGCATTTCCTGCCAGTTCATCCTTGAAAGTTTCTTTCTTGTTCTTCCTTACACTTGCTTTCGTTGACTTACATCAGTATCAGAGGGTATCTGAATCCTAAGAGACTAACTTATTATCAGGGATGTCTCTAGTCTGCTGAAGCAAGAACAGGAAATGTGGAACACCTGGAGGTTATTTTAAAATCCCCTGCCACTGATTTAGTTAATATTTTAAAGAAAGATCTATTTGTGCAAGCACTGAGGGTTTTATGCTAAATTTCAAACTACTGAAGTCTTAACCTGGTGTGTCAGTTGGGCATTTTAAAGCATAACATGAAGACTAATACCCGCTGTGGTATTGCCAGGCACATGTTATCAGGTGAATAGAAATTTTTGGAATACTAGCCATCTACCTGATAATGGATTGGAGAGTTCAGATTGGAAAGCTTGGTACATGGAGCCTGTGCCGCCATCTTGAGAGGGATCCAGGGGCTCTGTACCTGTCATTGCAAAGAAGCACAGGCTTCATTTGAAGAGCCTCCTTGGACACGATGTTCATGACGCAGAAGGAGGCCCCCAACATTTCTGGTAGCATTGATTGTGTCTAGTTTTAGAGTTGTGTCATGTTCAACATAGCTGCATGCTGTTACTTTTACAAGGCAGTGTTTAATTGCACAATACTTGAGGAAATACTATAAGCTAAAGATGTTAAAATATATACTGGTTTGAATTACTAAAAGCAGTGATAGGAGATAAAACTCTCCACTTGGGACCTTTGAATCACAATTACTATTGTAGTGACACATTAAAGCACCTTTCTTTCTTTCTTTCTTTCTTTCTTTCTTTCTTTCTTTCTTTCTTTCTTTTTTTGTGGTACCGGGGATTGAACTCAGGACTCTGTGCTCTGAGCCATCTCCCTGGCCCTCATTTCTTATTTACTTACTTCAAGAATGTTACTGTAAAACATTGCATTGTGATTTAAATTGAATTTCTGCATTGTGCACGTGATCTGAGTTCCTGACTTTCGTATTACTCACTACAATCTTGGACTTAAATGCGACCTGTATAATGCACACTACACAGATGAACCTTGTCTGGGAATATGGTACACGTTTAAAAAGTAAAGACCACTATACTGATGAATATTAACTGAACCAGATAGGAAATAGATGAGAATCAATTAACTGACGAAAACCAGGCATAACTATTTTACTTGTTTATATTGATCTAAATAAAAAGCTTCAATGAATTGGAGGACAAAAAACAATTCTAAACTTTATTTTAAAAATTAAATCCTGCAACTAACGGATATATAGAATTAATTATCTCCATGGGGGCTTTACTCAGGACACTGAACCTTCTAGAGCTTTTTGCTTATGTTTTTGTATTTTTTTCTGCAATCTTGCCTTACAAAAGCTTGTTTTGTGAGCCTTTTAAAGTTTTGGATATCACGACCTCTTTTTAATCCAAAAGCAACCTTCAGAGGGTAGAATTCCTTAACCCACTAATTGAAACTTCAGTCTCTACTACTCAGCCAGATCAAGGCAGATCATCCCCTTCTCAGACTGTATCCTCTAGAGAGACTTCGAGGAAAGGCTCTTGTCACTGATCACTCATTTTTTCACTCTTGCCTAGTTCTGCTTGGACAGCCCCTTAGAGAGATGTGATCTGGAAAAAGTTTCTCCACAGTATTTATTTGCACATTATTTAATAATAATACATTCCTTATATGAAATATCAAAGTAGTCAGGATCAAATCAAATTTAGTGATGAAAAAGCACCCACTTCACTAGATATATATTACCTGAGGGCTCTGCTAAACTTCTTCCCAATAATGATAGTACATCCCAGTTTTCCACCTACCTCTAGCCAATGCACAACCTTCTTTTGGGGCCATTATCCTCCTTGGGGCCATTAATGGAACGAAGCAGTAGTTCTTTTTCTCTTCCCATTCTGTCTCCCTGTAGATGCTGTCTTCTCTGCCTATGATTTCACATAGTGGTACCTTTGGGCTCCAGAGGAATAACCTCTTAAATAGGCACCACAGACCATCAAGTTTATCTCAGCTTAGCTTCCCCAAAAAAAAGAGCCTGAAGCAGAAGTCCAGAGTACAATCCCCAAAAATAAAGTGACAGACAAGAAGAAGGGGGGTACATGGATAAATAGAGTACATGGATAAACTCTCAAGTTGCCTGCCATAAATCCTATAGTTGCCCCTAAGAAATTGTATGAACTATCTTAAGACAGTGTTATGAGGGGTGACGGGAGGAAAAATTGTGCCTTGAGTTTCTGTCATTGTCCAGAGATTTCACCTTACAGTGTGTAACGAGCTCCTCTGTGCCTTCACATAGCTCGTGGAGTGTTGTACAAGAGGAAATACAGGTTGGTTCAGCATAAACACAGTAGAGTCAGAGGCGACACCCAGGGCCAGAAACTGTCAGACTCTGTCTGTGTGAAGTTGGTGCTGGTGAGGTAGCTGAAATAAAATGCAAGTGAGATCCAGAAGATCTGAAGTGTGTCATTATCACTGTGATCCGTTCAGGCCCTGTACTGTATATACTTATCTTCTGTACTATAAGATGGAGCCTCTGTTTTTGTGAGAATAAGATGCCTTCATTTCTTCCCTGAGAACAGAAATAGACGTGCAGGCAATAACTGAGTCTCCTTCGGGGAGACTCAGCCATAATCTCTGAAAGACTTAAAGAGAATTTTTAAAGAAACTACTACCCTTTCTGTTATAGCTGACTCTGAGGCTGTCACTGATATTCAGCATCTCTTTCTGTCCCCCATTCTAGATTTCGTTCACCAGAAGCTGGATCTTACTAATTTGGTTGTTTGCCTGCTGAGGTAAAATCTGAATTGCAGCCCTCAGTTACCTGATCCCTTACCTTGCTCTTGTTGAGCCATGGTTGTTGAAATTTCCTGTTTGAACATCAGTAGACTAAAGTGTGTAAACAATAGTCAGAACTTCAAGTTCAGGGAAACTCTTAAATGTCCAGTTAAAAATCACTCCTGAACCCTAGCAGGGAGTCAGAACTTCTAAGTAGCAGAGGCTGAAGTTTCATGAATAAGAAACACAGTTTTTAAATCCTACTCTCATCATTTAGTTCCTGGACTCAGGCATTTGGCTATTGATAACACACAGCCTAAATCAGCCACTGCTTCAGTATACATATCACATCCTGAAAGGCACTGCTCCAGCTCTGCAAGAAGTTGTCTTCATAATGTCACTTCAGCTGATTTTTTTAAAACTAGGTCATTCTGCTGTTGCACAGTTCTGCAGTATGTTTATTTGAGTATGGAAAACTAATGGAATAAAGCCGATATGTACATTGTTGTATTCCCTTAGTTATAAAATGGATCCCTCAGTGTAAGACAGTGGTGTGAAGCCATGTTGATGTATAAGTTACTTTTAAGCCCTGAGATGGTAGCCGCAGCAGATGTACTGGGAACTGGAAACTAAATCCATGTCCAGAGTAAGTATTCTAGAAAGACAAAACATTGCCACCGTCTATCCAGTGATGTACTACTCTCCCTCTGCAGAGGTGCTACAGTCCTGGCTTGGTATCAGTCAGTCTCTGTTGCTGGCATTAGGCATGCAGTCATTGCTTTTTCAACAGTAGTGAGAAAAAGCATTTTGGCCATTCTGTTATAGGCCAGTAGTGTCAACTCTGTGGTGGGCTAGGAGGAAGTCTGTCCCATAATCAGAAAGTGAGTTGTCATAAACACCTCATTATTAATATTAGATAACATACGTTAATGTTGTGGTGCATGCTTTTTAGTGGGCATGCACCTATTTTATGCCAAATTCACTTTGCCCAGAGTTTCTTACCACATCATCTTTCGTTGTTGTAGACATCTGATCAAACAGCCAAACCATTACTTCCATTATGTTAAAAGTCAGGGTTCAAACTGTCCCTTGGGCCTTTTAGTCTTTCAAAGTGGATAAGCAGGTATTCTGTTGCAGTTGTGTATCTATCCTCCTGAATAAGGCTGCAATGCAATATAGGTCCATTTTAGCTACTTCTGAATTCCTTTTTCTCTCACTTGGTCATGAAAGAAAAAGACATTGTTGATATGACAGTCTGGGTTTCCTGCAAATGTAATTCACTCATTTTTCTGAATGTGCAGTGCCTAATCCTAAATCTGCCATTTTTATCATACAGGAGACTAGTTCTGTATCCATCCATTCGTGACTCAATGAGTGCTTTAAAATCACAGTCATTTATTGACCCATAGTTAGGCATGTAGACTTGGCTCCTCTGACATCTTGAGAGCTGAGTTTTGTTTTAAAATAGAAAGTTGTTCTCTGCCACAAAACCCCAGCAGTTGGTATTTTCAGTTCCCTCCCAGTGCTTGCCAGACTCCACAGTATCATTATCCATAAGACTGGATCCGTTAACCACAGATGCACAATAGCCTGGATGTTGCAAGAGTCTCCTGTTCTTCTGCATCTCTGAAAAATGGGTCAGAAACAGTATTATAAAGTAAGGAATGGGGTAGCCTCCACAAACTCTACTGCCCCTTTTCTGGACAGTAGATGTTAAGAAAGAAACTGTCTTTACCTGAGAGAATGTTCGCAAAACTCAGCATGCTCCAGCGCTCTGGACTCCTTAAAACCTTAAATAGTGTGTTATCCCCCTTTAATTTTTTGAGGTGTCTGGTGTGTATATTTTACTAGAGTCTAAGATACCACTTAATAGCATATCCAGTTAGTATGTTCTTGTCAGTATAGTGGAATATGATGATAATCCATGTGATTTAAATTTTGAAAATCAGAATTGACATTATTCCAAGGCATAGTATTTTTTGTCCTTCCAGCTTTTGATTCTCCTCATGGATAGGGATTGAAAATAAAACATTACCTTGTGTTCTTTTGTAATATAGCATCTAGCATGACAGCTGCTGATGGGGCTTCTGCCACTTTCAAGTTAGAGTAATCCATTAGCCCTTCTCCTGTATAGGATTGTGAAAGCTATACAAAAGGTTATGAAAGGTTTTGCTTTGAAGGTGTTTTTAATTAATTCTTCTCAGCACTGTGTATCCATTCTTGCTTTGAATTATTGTCTTGATATGGCATAGAGTACCAGGAGAAAATTTCAGGTGCTTATATTCTGTCCTTCTTAGAAAAAGGACAACTATCCCATGGCACAGAACTAGTGTGAGGTTTTCCCAATAGTATACTAGAGGACTAGGGAAGTAACTCTCAAGATATGTCTGCAGATCCATTGCACCTTTCATGAGAGAAACTTGGACCAAAACTTCATTAATTATTGTACCTCCATAATACTGTCCTCTAACCAGAGAAGCATGATGGTACTTCCAGTACTCTATTATTGCTGTAGTTCAGCATCCCACTGTGGCAGTCCTCAAAGTCTAGGCTTTCCCTTCCACTGGTACACAGATCTCTGTGCAAAGCTTTCTGCTCCCTCTTCCGTTACGTAGGACACTTTCTGAGGCACACAAGTACCTCAGTCTTAGTGTAGTTTGGCATCCAGTTATAGTCCTCAAGAGTCTGCATTTTCCTGTTTCTCAAAGCACAGTTGCCCATGCAGAGAAGCTCTTGGCTCTCTCGGGCTTTCCCCGGGGCTTTCCTCTGTGTGACACATTTCATGCTCCCCATTCCTTCCATCTTGGTCTAATCAGCTAAATGTTGTTGCACTGTATGCCTTTTTATTATTTTTTGGTACTACTTAATACAGCTTTAAATAATTTACTGTGTTTAATTACTGCCAGTCTCTACATAAGGTTTTCAGGGATATCTTTGTTATGTGTTCTGTGTATTTCTCAATGCCTAATGTAATGCCTGAGTCATATATACAGTGATTAATAACCACTTAAAGAATGAGTAGTTAAATGATGAGAAAGAGGGAAAGAGAAGCATTTTGCTTGAACTCAGGAGTCTTTTCTCTGTATATCATTAATTCTAAGAAGTTTTTGCTTTCTGCATTTTAACATTTCTAGTATCAATCACTAGGTCCACTGTCTGTTGTGTGGTAGTTATTACTACTTGTACGTACACGAAAGCAGCTTGGAAGAAAATTTTAGAGGCAGTAGTGGAACAGCACTTAAAACTTGATCATACAAAGGATGTCTTTTGGGGAGAAACAGCCTTTTATGAGCTGAAAAGTTTCAGAAGAATTGTGTTCTCAGTGTGAAAAAATTTTAGTTTTCTTTGCTCACATAATACTCTTTTGTGCTCAGAATTGATCGATGTTATCAAATGTCACTGTTACACTTATTCAGATCTCTTTAGTAAGTGTAAAATCATCTTATGTTATAAGAAATCATTACATTATAGTTTAACTGGGCAACTATTTTCTTAGTAATTCATAAAAATGGTGCATTTTATTTTAGAGTCAATGTAACATGGCATTATACAGTTGTCTTCAGAAGCTTTTATCAACATAGTGGATTTTTGTGTGAATTAGAGAAACATTTCTATCTCCAGGCAAACACAGCCATGTAGTTGAATGTAGAGTATAGTAACCGGAACATAAACTAGATTTCTGCTTCTCTTCACCACGACTATGAGTAGTGGAACCAGTGCCACAACATGCAGCAGTTTCAGCTGTCCTTAAGTTTTGTAAAGAATAATTTTGGGCAGAGGATGTAGCTCAGTAGTAGAGTGCTTGTTCAGTGTGCAGAGGCCTTGAGTCTGGTTTCTAGCACACATGTGTACACACACCAAAAAAGATAATTTTACTTAGAATTTGCAGTGAGGCATTATTTGTATATATAGCTTAAAATATTGCTATCCTATCGTTGAATGGTCTGACTTTGCAGAAAGATTATAAGAAAATTTTGACTGCATAACAGAATGACTACCAAATCAGTGTTAAGATGAGTAGGTTGCAATTTTAAGAAGTCTGTTAATCTAATTTTTTTCTAATAGATAATCTTACTGTAAAGCAGTTTTTAATCGGTGGGTGTCAGGGTGTCTCTAAGTAGACAGCAAAATTTACTTTTGAGTATGTCCAGGTCATTGGCCTTATAATCTTTTGAGAATGAAACTCTGGCCAGAAGTGTTCCAGTCTCAACCCTAGGCATGTTTGCCCCTGATTGAGGCAGAGCTATACACTTGTCTTTATGTCTTTGACAGTGTTTTTGTATAATCATATACTGTGGAATTACTTTCCACACCTGATAGTCTCAGAAAAATTAAATTTTTCAGCCTTACTTTGACCAGCAGCAATAAGCCTAACTTACCCACATAATAGAAATTTTAATTCCAATTAAGAGTAGTCTACTAAATTAATATTTTCTTGTTTGAGATCTAACAAAGATTTGGTTAGGAACCTAACCCTACCTCTAATCCTAACCTAATCCTGCCTGTTATAAAACATTTAAACAATGAGAGCATAGATTTAAATAAATTTATTTTTATGAATTGGAAGGTGATATGATTTATATTCAAATGTAACATCTACTTTTATGCAAAAATCTTTACATGCTTATGAGTCCTGTCTCTGTCCTTCTGCCCTGGCTGTAATATAAACAGAGAGTACAGTTTATATTAACCTGGCCTCTAGGTTGCTGTATGGATTTATAATTGCAAAAGATTAAAGGAAAAAGCCGCAGCTCAGCAGATGAGAAGCATGTCAGGCAGATCCAGGAACTGAACTTCCTAGTGGAAGAAATAATACCTTGAGTTGCAGTGCACAGCTACATCCTCCTCTCTGAGTTCACCACAAACTTAAATTTTCTTTGGTTTTATGTTTTATTAAATTGGGCTTCTTACCTAACAGCCCAAAAGTATATCACCGTGAAACATACTAGGAGAAAAAGTTTCACCTGGAGGAGTGTCAATTAGGGAGTTCGTAGAAACATCAGTAGAAATGCTCCTGTAAACTTGGAACTGTGTGTGTTACACTTGAAGCAATGAGAGTGAGCCTCTTGTGAAGTGGAACACAGTCTGTAAGTGCACAGTGTGCAGGGGGTACTTTTATTGTTAGCCACAGTTTTAGATATTAAACTGCTTACATGGATTTGTAAAAATTTATTTCAATAAAAGCCAACACAATCTTATTTTTATTGACAGTTTTATCACTGTTATTTAGAACAAGATTAAAAAATGGTCAGGAGAAGTAAATAGAGTTCAGATGTTTGCCTCTCATCTTCAGTTCTAGTTTTAAAATTTTTGATTGGGTGAGAATGAGAAGCACTTTGTGAGGTTTTTATTATATTTGATTATATTTTTCTCTTTTCATCACTGCCCATAACTGATAATTGTTTTTTATGCTGATTAGGAAAATCATTACCTGATTCAGTCTAATCTTTTCAATTTTAACTAAACCTGAGATTCTAATGACAGTTCCAGTAATACAGCAGGTTATTTCTCCTGGGGGACTGAAGAGCAGGCAATCAATGACATATATCATACATAGTTCACCAATTCTAAGAGTTTTATCACATATAACCCTCTTTTGAGGAATCAGCATTTCTTAATAGCTCACAGGGGACATGTTTGAGAGCTGGCTAATAGTGAAATTTCCCATTTTTCACTGGCAGGAACCCCAGCCCCATAATGGGGAAGGTCCTACCAGTGTGAAGGCCCCGCATGGGGACCCCTATCCTAGTGAGGAAATGTGCCCCTGAAGAGGCGTCTACCTGGCCACTGGGCCCACTGCTACCCTGCCACGTGAGTACAGCACTAGCTTTGAGTGCCTCAGCAGTTTTTCCATTTCTTGGTGGCCATGCATCTGACGTAAGAACAGGCTAGTCCCTGTTCCTTTTCATCCTATTAAACATTTCAGGAAATGAGATCGAAATGTCCTTTTATGCTTTTCTTTTTTGGAAGCTTAATAAAAAGAACTTTTTAGCTAAGAGGTTAGGTCTAAGACTGTTAAGCATAATTAGTGAAACAATCTGTCTAGAACAGCACTGTTCAGTGTAACTTTCCAGTGCTGGAAATGTACTGTATTTGTGGTTTCCAAAATGGTAACCAGTAACTAGTGTGACTACTGAGTACTTAAAATACAGCTATAATCCATTCAGGAATTTAATTTTTAATTTAATTAATTTTAGTTGAACTTGCCATGTGTAGTACTAATTAGCTACTAATTTGGACAGCTCATGTCTGCATTTAATGCTCTGTGTTGGAGGTGTCCAGCCTTGCACGTTTCTGCAGATGTACCTCTTCACCTCATTTCTTTAACAGCCTAGCAAAGAGCTTGTATTAATAATTATAAATATGAATATCAAAAAGGAAGGAAATACTTAAAGAATTTTCATTTCTAAACTTACTGATTATGTAATTTTAATTATATTTATTAATCTTAAAATTATGAAATGATATATTTAAATATCCCTGGTTTCCTTTGTGCTCTACATGTTTTAATTTGCAATTTCACTGTGTACATCGGGTAATGAAACAATTACTTTCATTTTACTTGTTATATTTCATTTTGTTGTTTGGTTAGGTTTCGTTCATTTCAGTTTGGTTCGGGTTTTTTGAGACAAGATCTAGCTATGTATTTTAGGCTGGTGTTAAACTGTGTAGTCCAAGCTGGCCTCACACTTGTGGTCTTTCTGCTTTGGCCTCTCAAATGCTGGGTTAACAAGCGTGTATCACCATACCCAGCTTCATGTTGTTCTTTATAATGAGACATAAAATATTCTACACTAGCACAATATTTGTAGGGCTATTACTAAAACATTAAATTAAACTTAGCACTCAGTAATTATAATACTTAACAAGTTTCAATGTTTGTTTCTCTAGGGGGATTACTGAACTTACATATTAAATTTTTAATTTTACATATTTGAATATCTTCCCGTTATTGGATTATCATTAAAAGTTTCATACCTCATAACAGAGTTGAGTTGCTACTGCATAATTTTATTTTGAGAAAATAAGGCAGTCCATGTCCTTGATAGAGGAATGATATTTTAGTGTTCTCATTCTAAAATGAGCAGGATAAAGTAAAGGGCCTGGTATAGCCAGTGAGGAGGGGAAAATACTTAAAGGATGGAATTTATTGCAGCATGCTGTGGCCCGGAAGTTCTTTTCCTATGCTCTAGGTACTCACTGAGTTCTACACACTGCACAGAACATACCCTTTTGTTGAAGTAGCAAAAAAATACTCTGGATCTCTCGAAATGAGTCATCTTGTGGAATTCTATCTTGCTTTTACATAACTACTCTTATACTACTCAGATCATGTACCACATTTTTTAAAAATAATATGTTTAAGAAAATAGTTTATAAAATAAGTGATAGGTAAAATGTTTTGGTATGTATGACTTTATGAAGGTAACAAGGATGCATAAGATTAGAGACCTAACTTCAAAACTGTAACCAGCAAGTACTACCTCTGATAGAATATTCTGCTTTAATGTGTACATTTTTTTTATCTGATACAGGGTCTCACTACACAGTTCAGACTCGTAGTGATCCTCCTGCATCAGCCCTCTCAGTGCTGGCTGGGATTACAGATGCGCATCACCATGCTCACTCTTGGTGGCCAGCTCAGTGTGCCTCAGGTTCTGGAGCCAGCCTAGTATGTGGTACCAGAGATCAAACTCAGGACTTTGCACTTACGAGGAAGGTACTTAGACTGACAAGCTGTCTCCCCGGCCCTAATGTGTACAATTTTAAACATTTCAATTAAATCTTCTAGGTATCCCCTGTTCTGGGGTAGGGAAAACCAATACAGTGAAAATGATCATATTTCTGAAATTGTTATATAGATCTGATGCAGTCTGATCAAAATACCAATAGCATATCTCACAGAATTAGAAAAAAAAAAATCCTAAAATTCTTTCGGAAATGGATGAGTCATCAAATAGCAAAAGTAGTCCTGGGAAACAATGACTAGGTAGGGGGCATCACAAGCTCTAACTTGAAATTATACCACAGTGCAACTATGATTTAACAGAAAACAAAAACAGCATGGTACTGGCATAAAAGCAGACCTGAGGATCAGTGGGACACATTAGAAGATACAGAAACAACTCTAAAAACATTCAGCCAGGGCTGGAGAGATGGCTCAGTGGTCTAAAGCACCTACTTGAAACAAGCTTGGCAAAGCACAGGGACCGCGGTTCGATCCCCAGCACCACATG
>NW_004524635.1:3334358-3353527 GCF_000260255.1 Octodon degus
TTAAATTATAGTAACTATATTACAAGCTTTAGAAATTTTATAAGTAGACTAGTCAGATTTTGTTATTTGTCAATTATTAGAGATCTCTTATTGGAAAAACTTAGAAGGAATGAAATCTTTCATCTATAATTAATATGCATATTTTGTATTTTTATGCTTTTTGTCACCTATTTAGACCTTAGATTTCCATTTAGTCAGATCAGAAACATGAATGGAGGCCTTGAAATTCGCAATAAGTAAACTAAAGGCAAAGCGCTTTTGATCATCTGGGTGAAGAGGGATACTAAAGAAACAGTCCTTTAGGTCAATAACCACTTTAAAGTAGTTTAGAGGTATGGCAACAGGTGAAGGGAGGCCTGGCTGTAAGGCCCCCATCACAACCATGGTTTTATTTACTGCCCTGAGGTCTTGCAAAAGTTGCCATTTGCCAGATTTTTTCTTGATCACAAAAATAGGTGTATTCCAGGGGGAGTTACTGGGAATAACATGGCCAGCATTAAGCTGTTCCTGTACCAGCTGTTGCGTGGCCATCCGTTTTTCTGTTGTAAGGGGCCATTGATCGACCCATACAGGGTCATCTGAGAGCCAGGTGATTTTTTTCTGCATGAGCCACAGGAGAGTCAATAGCCCCTTTCAAAAAGAATCTAGACCAGCCTTATCACATTTGGGTGAAACGCCTATAGGCTCTGTGATTCCTGAGTTGGATTTCCCCAGGCCCTGACCTGGTAAATACCTTTTGTTTAACATCTGTGCAGTAATAACAGAGTTAGAACTACCCATGATCATCCCTACCTGGGACAGGAGATCTCTTCCCCAAAGATTAACTGGCAATTTAGCTATAACGTAAGGCTGTATAGTGCCCTGATTACTCTCTTGATCTTTCCATGTTAGGACTTTGGCACTTCTTTTTGGGTTTGTGCTTTGGCCTATTCCTTGGAGGTGAGTCAAGATGTCATGTAAAGGCCACACCCCGGGTCAATCCTCTTCTCTCATAATAGTGACATCGGCACCCGTATCAATTAACCCAGAGAATTGCCTGCCGTCTAGGCATAAGGTCATAAGGGGTTTCTGTGATGAGATCACCTGAGCCTGAAGATATCTGAGGATCCAAAGCCTTCATTTTCCCTCTGTTGTGTCATGGCCTTATTTGAAGTGGGGGTCAGTGGCAGAAGAAGCAACTAGGCAATCCTTTGGCCTGCTGAGACACTGGTAATGCCCATGGGAGAGGAGACCAGGATCTTTATTTCACCTTAGTAATCATTGTCACTCCTGGGATTACCTGAAGGACTTGAAGTGCCACACTGCTACATCCAATTAGAAGGCCAAAAGTATCTTTTGGCAGCGGGCCAAAGGTGCCTGTTGGGAGGACTTGGATCCCGGCCTCAGGGGTTAATACTGTCTGGGTGGTGGAACTGAGGTCCAATCCTGCACTCCCTGGAGTAGCTCTGAAGAGGTCTGAAATGGATTGTTGGTGGGAACAAAGTTGATCGCCCCATGATTTTGTTTGAGTGTAGGGGCCTGGGGCTGGCCCCGCCTCTCGTTTCCCTGCTGCAGGGGCAGGACATTACCATATTTATCTCTTTTGGATCTACATTCACTTGCCCAATGATTACCTCTCCTGCACCGTTGGCAGAGCCCTGGTTGTTTGAATTCACCTTGTTTTTTATCCTTCCCTCTACAATCCTTGGCCATATGTCCTATCTTTCCACAATTGAAACATTTATTTTTATCCTTTTGGGAGAGGAATTGCCTAATGGTGAACCCTTGTGCCGCAGCCACGGCAAGGCCCTGTTGGTAGGCTGGCCCTATCTCTGCGCAGAGACGAATGTAACCCGAAAGGTCAGATCCCTTTTTATGAGGGCGTATCGCAGGTTGGCAGGCTGCATTTGCATTCTCAAAAGCCAGTTGTTTGATTAGATCAGAATTAGACTCTACACTACCGAACAGTCTCTCGTTCGGCGGCCTGAAGCAGCCGATGGGCAAAATCTGGAAATGGCTCTTCTGGGCCCTGTTTCATGTTTGTAAGGGAAGTAGTAGCCTCTCCATGGGAAGGCAGCCTTTTCCATGCCATGGTTGCAGCCAGCCGAATCTGAACAAACAGGCCTGCATCATACCTAGATTGAGCTTCAGTGGTGGAAAAGTCTCCCACACCTGCTAGCATCTCATAAGTCCAACCATTTCTAGCCTCTGCATTTCTTCTGGCTATAGAGTCACAATTTTCTAGATACTCTGACTTCCAGCACAAGTAATCTCCACCGTACAAAGCAGCCTTGGCTAACGTATACCAGTCTTTAAGGGTGAGCCATCCCTGAGTCATGGAGTCTAATACAGTATGTGTATAAAAAGCTATGGTGCCATATTGTGTGACAGCAGCCTTTAACTCTTTTAACAGTTTAAGATCAAAAGGTGTGTGTGTTCTAATAGTCAGGGGTTGTTCCCCTTCATTTCCCACCCTTTGTGTCTGGGTCACCGGAAACGCCCAGTTGGCGGCCGTTTTGTTTTTAATATTTGGCCGAGAAGAAGGGTGGCGGGCAGAATGGCGGATGCCTCGTGGTCAGTCCTCTTACTACGAATCACTGCAAGCTCTTGGGCAAGGTTAAAACATTGTTTTTCTATTTGAATCTGTTTTCGGAGGTCTCTAACTTTATTTTCTAGCCCCTTAATCACGTTAGAAGACACCCCTTTTTCCTTTAAGTTCTGAGAAAGTGAAATGTGTGGCAATAGCGGGCGGTATTTAGCAGCCTCATCACCCAGAGTTTTCCACTCAACAGCTTCCTCCTCAGAGCCACCATCATTAAGCATTAGACTCTGAAGGGTGGGGAGGTCAGGGTACACACTGGGAAACTCAGGGGCAGTGGGCGGCCCGGAAGTCACAATGGGTGTAGCAGCCTCTTTGTCAGGGGGAGAGTATGGAAGAGTCGTTAACTCCGCCGAGTCCTCCTCAGAGGAGGAGAGAGTCAGAGTGTGCCTGAGGGGGAGCCGGCGCGTTTTTTGCCGACAGTTGAAGAATATGTTCCCCTTCTGAAACAACCTGTTTAATCAGGGGGTCCCAATGCTTCTGTGGGAGAATTTCATTAATAAGATTCCAAAAGGAAAAGGCTGTAACAGAAATCTTTTCCGGTTTGAAGACCCTATAATAATCTTGTAAGGCATCTCGCACTTGTAACCATCTCTTAGAATCAATTGTACCTCCAAAGGGATCCAAGGACACACCTGATGTATAAACTGAAAGTATTCACATAACTGTTTAACCTTTACTCCTTGCGCCTTTAATGCTCTCCTCAAACTTTCTACAAATATCTCATATTCACTTAATGCCTGTACCATTGCCGAAGGGAAGGGGAAAGGCACCGTCCGCTTCACAGCAGACAACTGCAGCGCAGGCCTCTTTTATTCTCTCTTTTTCCTCTTTTACTCTCTCTTTTACCGGCTTTCTCTTGCCGGCTCTCTCGGACGGTTCCGTGCATCCGTGGCTGTATCCTCCGTACCAGGTGCCCCATTCGCTGGGCGCCACTTGTCCCAAGCCAGCGGGTCAGT
This sequence comes from Octodon degus, assembly GCF_000260255.1. NCBI lineage: Eukaryota > Metazoa > Chordata > Mammalia > Rodentia > Octodontidae > Octodon > Octodon degus. The sequence continues at coordinate 3,337,896 of NW_004524635.1, forward strand.
CAACGAAGGTCACCAGGGAGAGGAGCGGGGAACTGAGGAGGGGACAAAGGACAGGAGACGCGAGAAATGGAGACAAGACAGAATTCTGATCATCTTGTTTATTCAGGGGAGGTGCTAGGTATATATAGTGGAAGTATAGGGAAATGATTTGGGCGGGTAAAAGGCGCGAGTAACTAGGCAGCCGGGCTATGACAGGAAGTCCCACCTCCGGGGCATAGCAGGAGACTTATGGGACATAGGTGGGGTGAGAAGGGCCATAAACTTAGCAGGGGAATAGAAACTTAAGAAGACGGCTGACACTATTATAAAATGGATACCAGTTAATGGCCTCCCACACACATGGGTAGGGGAACAAGGGAGGGGCTGGGAGAAAGGAAGGGACAAGAGAAATAACAAATAAAAGGAAAAAATAGAAGCACAGAGGTTAAAGGGAGGGCAGGGGAATGGGAAAGAAGCAGCAAGATGTGCCATGTACAGGGACAAATTCTCTATGGTGAATGTATTGCATATATCTGAAATGTACTAGTAAATTTTTAAAAAAAACATTTCAGTTCAATCTCCAGTTGTGGGTTTTGTCTACATATTGAAAATACTGAATTTTTGGTTAAAATGAGCATAGAGTATTTTTAAGTCCACCATTTTTCTGTTAGAAACCCTGTTCTCAAGCTCTCACTTGGTTTCATGTTTCATGATGAGAAAGATAAAACACTTTATCTTTAACCTCTTATTAAAAAGAGAATTAGGGGCCAGGGAGATGGCTCAGTGGAATAAGCGCTTCCCTGGCAAGCACAATGGCCTGAGTTCAATCCCCGGTTCCAAAACAATAAAAAAATAAAAAATAAAAAATAAAAAGAGAATTGATATGAATATGATTTAAAGAGAGTTATATGGAAGAAATACCAAAAGTATTAACAAAAGAACAAGAAAAAGTTTTGGCATGCATTGTCTTTCCATATATTCATACCTCATTTAAAACTTTGATAAATACTGGAATAGTGGAAGTAAGCTGTGCAGGCCTGTAATCGGGAATATTTAAAAAACCCCATGAAATGCTTTCTGAGTATGAAAGGGGAATCATTAAAGATCCTTAAGTAGAAATCAAGATACCATGTGCAAACCATGGTATTTATCATTATAGGTTCCATATCGATAGATTTCTGATCCTCCATAGCCATGGCTTTCTTCTAAAACAAAGTAGTACTACTTACTATACAAAATGCTTTTCCCTATTGGCACAAGAACATAGTCTTTCTTAGGCGGAACGCCACCTGAGCTTACTACAGTTGTGAAGGTTGTCTTCTAAAAAAGATAAATATATCTGAGAGCAAACAGAATCTCTGCTGTAAAACAACCTAAAAATGCAGTTCCATGGCACTCTATTAAGCTCAAGTATTTAATTTGTTGGAGTCATGAGCCACTAGAGTTTAAAGGAAGGATTGAGGGACTTGTTTTGCTTTATGCAGTTTTGTTCTATTTAGATTTTTAATAAGCTAATGAATTTATATGTTCATGAACTACTTTAAAATTTAGTTGAGGGGCTGGGGAGATGGCTCAGTGGAATAAGCGCTTCCCTGGCAAGCACAAGGGCCTGAATTCAATCCCCAGTTCTGCCAAAATAATAATAATAATAAGTAGTAGTTGATTTTAATGCTTTGTAAATGAATTTTGAAAGTTTAATATTTAAACGTGCTTTAATCATTTGAATATGCTTATTAGCTATTAATTTATGGCAGAATCTCCTTTAGAAAAAGTTTTGCATGAACAAAAAGCTTTTAAAAAGAATGATTTATTTTAAAAGGTCTTACTCATGAGTGTAGTCTATCTTTTAGAAGCTCATAGCTGGGTCAGATAATTGAGGGGATCTCATACCTGAATGCCTTTCACCTACCCTGAAATCTGGTTTTAGTTTGTTTTTACCTTGTGTCTCCAATCTAAGAAAGTACCAAATGAATAAGACTATTGAATAAGTTTCCAGACAGCCTAAGAAAACAGAATTATAGGCTAGAGGAACTTAGCAAGCAAGTGTCAAGTTAGCAAGCCTTCTTTGCAGTGTTATCTTTTACAGTAAAAAAAGAAAAATGCTACCTTATAAACCATGTAACTCAGACTGCACTCTAGGCTGCTAGCAGAATGTCTAGAAGCTCTCCTCCATCCATTGATAATGGAGATAATGAAATATGTGTACCTGAGAAATAATATTGTGCAAATGCACCTCGCGTAGCAACTTCTTTATCTTTCATTTTTGTGGGACAGGGCTTAAACCCAGAAAGTCACACATGCCAGGCAAGTGCCCTGAACCCTGAGATATAGTACCAGCTCCATATAACACTTCCTTTAAATCTGTGTTTGAAGTAAGTAAAGTGTTCAGTTGTTCAGCTAGTTTTTTTTTTTTTTTTTCAATTTATCCATATTTGGCTTTATTCTGAATTAGCTATGTATTAAGAGTGCACTGCGAAAGAGTAGAAAAAAATTAAAGGAACCTATCAAAAAAAGTTCCTTGGCAGGTGGGAGGCTGAACATGATGTTAGGAACCCTGTTTAGAGAAAGAAATATTATCCAGGTCATGGATGCCATTTTTGTCGATGATTCGAACACTGAAAGTTGGCAGATTTAAGATGAAGCGTTTCTGGAGCTCCTCCAGACATTTCCTAAGAAGCTCCACTGCCTTCTCACGAGAGATATTCGGAGTGTAGTATCGGTCCAAGATGCTAAGAGTTAGGAAGGCACCGTAACCATGGGCTGCAAAAGGGGCCTTAGCCAAGGCCGCCAGGTAGTCCATGTAGTATAGTGCTGGCCCCTCATGCTCATCATAGCCAGCCAGGAGAAGGTTCACATGATATGGGGTCCGACTCCGAAGACAGTCAGCCAGGTTTCGACGTGTGAAATTAGCTGCTGCTGTGGGAGACAATTCATACCCATTTCGCATCTTATAAAGTTGCACATTTTTCTGAATGTATTCTGCAAACTGTACAGTGTCTCCAGCCTCTCCAACACACAGGAGTAAGATTTTTTCACTCATCTTAAACATCTTGTCATGATCGTCCTTCATCTGGACAATACTGTTGGTCGCCACCCGGTCGGAGGCCACAAGGACGTAGTCTGGGCCCTGAATGCCGATGAGGTACTCCATGATAGAGGAAACCCCGAGGCTGAGGAACGACAGAAAGACCGACTTCCCGGCTTCTCCTCCTCGCGGGTGAGACAGCACAGTGGAACCAAGGTTGGAGCGACCTCAGCTAGTTTTTAACAGTATACAAATCTACACACTAAAGCACTGTTTGCCTGCTGTTGTAATATGTACTTAATGATCTTTACTGTGAATATGAATTTAGTTAAACCTCGGCTTAAATTCTGAACTCTGGCACAGAAAATGTTAGGAACCTTCTTTTTTTTTCTATTTGACAATTGGCAGTGTATTTCACTTCTTTACAAGTGTGTCAGAGATCCCAAGAACTCATGAGGCCACATATAGGATCTTGTTTCTGAGTAGTTGGAAAACTCCCTAGGATTTCCTACTGAGCCTCAGCAGCTCTTTGTATGACAAAAAGAGCTAAGTGCAGGTTTTGCTCTCCTGTTTCTGAGCTAGCCAGAAAAGTTTAGGTCTCCAGAGGCAGCATAAGAAGTAAAGAGATGGAGCGGGACTCTTCACAGAGATATAATTAAACAATTCACTGTATAATTTAACTGTCAGTAGAAAATACCCCTTGAGTCTGATAAATGAGTAAGTAAATATCAGTTTAATACCAGAGAGTAAGGTGATCATGAATTGCCAGTATTTTATATATACTATAATTTTCCAACTCAGATTCTATCTCATTTATTGCCAATGGCTATTTTAAATAGATGTCTGTATGGCTTCAATTTTCCTCCCTAATTATGTGTACATACATATTTAAAGATCTTCTATCGCCAACATTTATTGGCCTCTTTACATTTTCAAAGCCTTCCAACTGCTTGTTTTTGTTTTTTAATCATTTATTTATGTGCTTAGTACAGGGTCTCACAGTGCAGCTTGACTCACAGTTATCCTCCTGTCTCAGCCTTCCCAATGCTAGGATTGTAGGCATGTGCCATCACACCCAGGTTCAGTGGCCAACACGGTGTGGCCCAGATTCCGAGGCCAGCATGGCATGACTGGAGATCGAACCCCAGTCATGTGCTTGCTGGTCAGTTGTCAGCTCCCAACTGCCTATTTTTTAAATAAGCAACTTAATCCATGGAAAATTCTATAGGCAGTTCCCTTTGGCTCTTAAGAATATTGCTTTTGAAATTTATTTTTTGGGCTGGGAAAATAGCTCGACAGTGTAAGCACCTGTCTGGCAAGTGTAAAGACCCGACTTCGATACCCAGAACCCCAAGTGAGCTGAGCCAGCCACAGAAACTAGGCATGGTGGCCCATGCCTGTAATCCCAGTGCTGGAGAGGCTGAGACAGGAGGATCAATCACTATGAATCTGAGCTGTGTACTGAGGCCCTGTACCAAATAAGTAATTTTTTAAATTTTTAAGAAAAAAAATTTATTTTGTGGCTATTAGGACAAAGTATATTTTCCTTTTGTAAGCATTCTGCCAAATGACAGGTAGAAGTAGCGATGGTGGATGAGAAACACTAGGTACAAAGCATTGATACATGTAACTGACTTGTACCCCTAGTAGTGCAACATCTATTAGTCCTTTATGCCAAAAGTTTCATTTTTTAAACTTTTTGGGTGACACTTGAGTGTTGCCTGGAAAAATGAAGAACAGGAATTTGAAAAGATAAGTTTTTATTATGTGTCACTGTTATGAGCTTGTCCTAAAATGGAACACTAGGCATAAAAGGATTAAAATCTGCCCAATTGATAACTTCTAACTTCAGCTTTTAACTGTGAAAAAATAAATGAGTTGTAAAAGAACCATATTTTTACAAATGTAGGCACTTTTGTGAAACAGCATTTAAACTATCCTGAATATGAAGAAGGAGGAAAGGAAATGATGTTGCTCACTAAAGAAGCCGCATGCACACTCCAGGATCCCTGCAGTAGCCCTTCTGTTGTTCTGGGGTCTGCCACACAAACTTAGCGTGTAAGCAGTGTCTGTCCATGAGCAGTACTAAGTTTTAGGGAGATTTCTGAAGGTCTACCAGCTGGTGCAGAGAGCTGCTTAGCCTGTTCTAATTAATCTCTCATTCTTAGAATCATTGTGACATGCAGAATGATGGTTCAGAACAAGGCCCTTCTTCTCCGTCTATTTTGTATATACTTAATTCATAGAAAATTTACTTTGTGTTCATTTTCTACTGAGTAATTAAAAGGTTGTCATCTTCTTTCTTCTCTTCTTTCTCATCCTCCTCCACCCTTAGTGTCAAATCCTGCAAGACAGGGAAGGGGTTTTACGCTCATCTCCATTGTCCAGAAGAATTCTTGGCAGGGAGGTTAAGTAAGTAAGCCAGCTGTCCCCATACATGGCAGTGCAGGCAGTAGCAGCAGGGCATATGCTTTTATTTTATAGAACAAGATGGCTGGCTGGCACTTTAAGTCATTGAACTGCCTCTCAGTATTGTGAAATGGTAATTGTATTACTTTATAGGCTGTTTTTCTCATCTAAAGGGAACAGCATCAGCAGGTATACCATAGGTAAGTCTATAGTTTCAATAAGCATAATGTTAAACTCTGGTAATCTCACCCTTTAGGAAAAATGAGATTATTTCCATTTAGGATCATTCTTTTATCAGGTGGGTTTTTTTAGTTTGGCCTTAAAGGATAGTAATGATTTGGACATGACAAAGCTAGACAATTGAAAGTGGTAAAGAACATTCCAGGAAGAAACTAAAACATCAGTAAATAACTGCTTGATCAGTAATCCATTGTTGATTTCAAGAAAGCATTCTTTGTTTGAATATATAGTAATGTCTATAAGAAACACCAAATGTTTCAGGGTGGGGAAATCTTATACTTTGTAATTTACCAAGTACTTTCAGTTTCCCCAGAAAACCAATAAAATATGTATTGTTATTTCCATCTTACAACCAAGGTATTCACAATATTGACTGATAGGAGAGCTCGTATATCAAAGTGATAAATTGCAGAGATGTTTCACAGTGCTACATGCTTGTTAGTTTAAGTGGAAACAATTTCAAGGCCATCAGCCATATGTTAGCCAGCCTAAGATTGCTTTCTTAAAATGTGTACATATTCAGAAAGGCCTACATGACTTTATATAAATTCAGTACCACTATTGTAAATGTAACTGAACCTACAAGTATCTAGTGATCATACCTAAAAGACACCCATGAAGCAATTATTTTAGCAAAGTAACTTGAATTCTTTTTGTGTCATTTTGCCAGTTAGCTGAGTTATTCTTCACGTTTTCTAGGTAGCTTTCACCAAATATTACTAGTCATTAAATGGAAACTGACCAATGTCAAGTCTCAGAGTTATTTACATTGAACAAGTTTCATAATTCTATTCTTGAGTCAGAGGTATTTGAAACTTAACAATGCTATAAGTTTATAATAGTCAAGTCATTAAAGTAAAACATTGGCTTACGTAGCACAGTGTTTTTTGTTTTTTTTTTTTTAATGTATTTAGTACAGGGTCTGCAGGGTCTCACTACACAGATCAGACTGGTAGTGATTCTCCTGTTCTCAGCCACCCAAGCGCTAGGATTACAGGTGCGCACCACCACGCCCAGTCTCAGTTGTTGTCTCAGTGCTCCCTTGGGGCATGGCCGGCTTGGCAGGCTGGGGATCGAACCCAGCAGCTGCACTCCACCTAAGCAGGTGCTTTAGTCTGCTGAGCTATCTATAGTAGAGTATTCTGAGCAATTTTCTATTTGCCATTGATTTCCTTTTTAAAGGTTTTTTTAACAGATAAAATACCATGATTTGCATTTATGTTTTGGTTATGTATGAAGCCACAAAAGCTCATGTTTTTTCATCAGATGTCCAGGACAGCTGTCAGATATTAGACAAATAGTCTATTTCTATGATTATGCTATTGTATGTGTCTTGTTTAATGTGAACTTACTATATTCTGCTTGAAATGACTTATTTCTTTCGCATTCTGAAAATTTAAACTACTCTAGTAAAATCATTACTTCAAAAGTAATGAGTATATGACATGACATTTATATTAAATTTAATTTTCATTTATTATATAGGCTTTTGAAAATTATAACAAACTGTATTTTCATCTAACTTTGGTTTTCCTTTAACATGAGAATAAGCTGAAGTGATTTATCATAAATATCCCACTATAAAGTTTATTTAAAATGCATTGTAACATTTTTCATTTTAATAAAACAAGATTAGCGTCTTTCAGTATGAAATACTGTATCAGTTTACAACATAATTCAAAAATGTCTCTCTGATGCTGTCATTACCTTGCATTAATTTAACTTGATGTCTTCATTGTCTAACACTGTGTTTTATGTGATGCTAATTCTTATGAAGGACTGGGTTAAATACACAGTATGTACACACACACACAGGATATTCAATCTTACTATTTTAAAAAATGAAATAGTATTTTCAAGCACTAGTTGTGGGGTAGGACACTATGAAAAGCTTAAAAATGCTTATCCTCAAGTGGTAACAAGTTCTGAAATTATTAAATTTACTTTAAAAGATCAGCGAATCTCTACTTTGTCTTCCATTGATAGTTTTTCTCAGTGTACACAGGTGTGTGGTAGTATGACACCTGTTTGCTATACATGACCAATCCTAAATCCTTGTGTTACTCTACCACATCTCAGAGAACTTTCAGAGTCTTTGCCCTGCCTACCCCTGCTGGGCACTGGGCTAGGAAATCAGAAGGAAATAAATAGGATTGGGCCAGAGCAAGAGGTAAGTGACATCCAAGTACATACAGGTTTAGGAAAGGACTAGACCAATTGCATACCAAATTTTAGTGTGAAAAAAATTGCTTTTGATGTCCTCACAAGGTGGTTTTTTTTTTTTTTTTTTGCATCTTCTCATTGTCTCATACTCTTGACTGTCTTTGTTGTCTTTTCAGAATTATTTTACAGTATGGGGTAACTATTACTAAGTCAAAGTCCCTGGAGCTATTTATCAGCAGTGTGACCTTGGGCAAGTTGCAGTGTCTCACTTTCCTTGTCTATGAAATTGGGGTTGTATGTAATATCCTTCATCCTAATATGAGTGTTACATGCATATAAAGTGCTTGTCATCTAGGGACCATTATGCACATGTTAACCATCAGTGATATTATAATAAATTACACATATTACTAATTAGATATTTAAGGCAATTTGTGGAAAAGACCACATATATGTTCCTAAAATGGCCTCAGTAAATTTGCATTTAGTGAAAGACCTGCCGTCCCTTACAAGTCCCCCTTACTAGAAAATGACTTTTCTTTTTCACCTTATAAACTTAAATTCCTTCAGTGTGTATTCTGTTAAAGATACTAAGAGAAAAAGGATAATAAACTATACCAAATCATCCTAAAGCAGGAAGGACTAGTCCCCTTCTTCCAGAACTATTTTCTATTGAAACCGTATTAGTTGACAGAATTCTAGACAACTTGGAGTTCAGAACAGGAATCTTATAATCCGGGTACTCACATCACATGTATTTCTTACATATTATCTTACTATAAAGCATGAGAGCTCTTACATGCAGTTTCTACCATATATCGATTCCTAATAACCAGTGGTAGCCCTAACTGTTGCCTGTGAGTCTCATGAACATTTAAACCATGAACCCTTGACAGTTATTTGAGATGGCCTGGCTCCCTGGGTCCCCAGGTCCCAAAAGTCTGCAGAGATGACCACAGAAAACCTCCTCGATCTGACGCGTTGCTCTTTCTCCTCCCTGTTAGTTCTCTAAAATATGTGTGTGTGTGTGTGTGCGTGCGTGTGTGTGCGTGCGTGTGTGTGTGTGTGTTTTGCAGAGGAGCAAACCCATAGCCAAACAAAAAATCTGCGCTAGCCATTAACCAATTACATATGTATAAAAAGTTTAGAATGTGTGAGCTAGGACATTGGACTTCATTTCGAAATAGCACATTTGTACATGATTCTGTGGCTGTCCTGCACTTTGGTCAGTCATAAAGCCCGGTTTATATTAGGAGAAAATCAGCAGTTCCTACAGCACAAATGAATAATCACCTGTAATAATAGATATGGAACCTTACCTTAACATAAAAAATATTTAAAAACTGTATCTTTTGTAGTGAATTAACTAAGCCATTATTTAAATGTGTTTACCTAAATGATGGAATATTTAAGCCAATTTTAAATTTAAGCAGAATTTAATGTAAGCAGTATTAAGACTAATGTATGTAAAGTGTTTCAAATGTATGTGAAGTGTTAACCACAAATGATAAAATTAACAATATAGACTCTAAACTACACTATACTGTCTGTATCACACATTATTTACCTAACATCCTTTGAAAGGTAAGCATGTTGTAACATGAGCTTTCATTAATGCTCAAGTTTTCACTGAAATTTTTGTGATACTCAAAGGTTATATCTAACATTTACTGACTTCTTGCTGTTACATGTTATTTCTGCCACTTGACTTTTATTTCTACAAATCGCATCCATCATTTAATCCTAATAGCAATCCTATGAGAAAGATAAAGTTACCAGTCCATTGAGGGAACTGACGTAGTATTTAAAGAATTATCTAAGATCATAGAGCCAGCACGTAGCAGAATGAAGGTTGAATTCAGAACTGTATGATCCCAAAGCTCTAGCAGCTCTGCTGGCTGCCATAGTAGGTGATTTGGACCACTTGGATGTACTCATCTCATATTAAAGCCCCCCCAAAGTCATACATTTCCGAAAGGTCTGATATCCTTGAATAATTAAATCCTTTTAGAACTGGTATACCATAACTTTTAGCCTAAGAAGAACCTGATCGCCTTTACTAATTAAAGGTGCATTACTTGACTCTAAGATAAAAATGAATGGCGCTCCGGCCTCTGAGAAGCCATCAGTAGTAATGCAGTGGCAAAGTGGAAATTCTGTCGTCAGAACAAGAAGTGAAAGGCACATGCTAACTCCTGCCTTCAGTGTTCCTGCCATTAGTCCAGGTCTCAAATGCCAAATCCCACTTGCCTTCAGCTCAAGCACATCCAAGTTTTTGCCTTAGCAAGTTATAAATATTAAGACATTTAAAGAATTACTTAAAAACCAGGGCCAGGAAGATGGCTCAGTGGAATAAGTGCCTCCCTGGCAAGCGCAAGGGCCTGAGTTCAGTCCCCAGTTCCACCAAAAAAAAAAGAATTACCTAAACCATTTTAACTGCATGAATACAAAAGCCCTCCCAAACACCTCTGAACAGAACAGTATATACATTTTAACTGTAAAATTGAAGTATATGCCACACGTTTTCACAAAATTTCTTTTTTTTTTCTTTCTCTCTTTTTCCTTCTCTTTATCTTTCCTCCTTCCCTTCTTTCCATCCTTGCTTTCTTCCCTCCTTCCATCCAGGCATGAGATTGAACCTCCAGCCTTGTACTTACTAAACAAGCACTCTGCCACTAAATTACAGCCCCATTCTAGCCTCAGAAAAATAGTCTGCATCTATGAGTATAGGCACGTATGCCTTAGGCTTAGGTACCTTCTCATGACAGTTAACATAGTTGCTTAGGGATGTTTTGAACTATCCCTGTGTTAGAAGAATACCTATAAAGGTACCACACAAAATACGAGGCTTTGCCACTAAAGATATGCAGAAGAATTACTGGTAGAGCAGAATAAATACTAAAATTCACACTGACATGTATTTATTTTAATTTACATTAGGACAATATATAACTGATATAGCAAAGCTATAATTTCATGAATTTTTAGGTTAAATTAGTGAATTAATATTTTGAAAAGTACTTTTGTGTATTTTTTTCTATGAAAAAACTCAAATGAATACGTTAGTACATGAGAAGGCAGATAATACATATAAATGAGATGTGAAAAACACTGGCCTGCGATGTGCACAATTATCTCATGGCCAGTTGTCAGTGGTACAGCATCCTGTATAACAGTGTTGACGATCCTACTCTTGTCAGAACCTGTTGTAATGAAAACATTGGACAGGTTATTCTCATGTAGTTGTGGGATTCACACAGACTACTTCAAAATAGCGGTTAATCCCCAATTTTTCTATTCTTATTTTTCTTAGGACAATGTATTTATTATTCACTAGCTCCTTCGAGTTGTATTGTGATGAGTTTTCAAGAATAATGCAAATTTAAAAAAAAAAAAAAGAATACTGCAAAACACCAAAACTTTTTTTGGTATTTTATGTGAGATTTTTATTATGGAAAAGTCTGAGATAACACTTGAAAGCTATTTTTCCCTAGGCAGGGAAAATATTTAGTAAGTAAAGTTGCCTATAAGGAATATGTAAATACCCTGTTAAATGTCAAATGCGTGTGCCAGTACAAACTGAACATGGGTCTAGTAAGTCTTACTTTGGAGTTTGAAAAGAACTGTTGATAGGGTAAGTTAAATTTGTGCTTTGTTTTGTTTTGTTTATTCGGTTTTTTGGTACCAGAAATTGAACTCATGACCATGCGTTTGCCAAGCTGGGGCTGTGTGCTGAGCTACATCCTCAGCCCCCAAGATTTGTGATTTGAGATAACTTTTTGTTGTTTAGTATGTTGGTTTTAATTGAGAAACCACTACCAGAAATAAAGTGGGTTTTGAAGTGAGGCTGGGTTCTTTTAGAAATCTAATCCTCTACTTGCTCGCTCTATGACTTTGAACACATTGGCAAACTGAGCCTCAGTTGTACAAACTGAACATGGATCTATTAAGTCTTACTTTGTGGGATTACAATCAAGATTGATTAGTAAAGGAAGGCCAGCCAGATAGCTCAGTGGAATAAAGCATCTGCTTAAGCAGGCACAGGGCGCACTGAGATGGCGAATGGGACTGGGCATGGTGGCATGCCTGTAATCCCAGTGCTTGGGAGGCTGAAAACACAATTACAAGTTCGATCCGTGTAGTGAGACCCTGAAGACCCTGTACTAAATACATTTTGTAAAAAAGTCTGCTTCATTGGGGGAGATACCCAGCTACCCAATAATGAAATGCAGTGGATTAGAGGAAATGACTAAATCCTGATATCAGAAGACCTGGATTCAAGTTCTGCTACTTTTGTTACATGATCTTGGGTAAGGAATGAAATTGAAAGGAGCAGGGCAAAAGGGAAAACAACTAACAATAAAATAAAATAGACATGGCCTCTGAAGATTTAGATCCTGGCTCTGGAACTGACACATTGTGTGTTCTTTAACAATCATGTGTCTCTTTATGTCCCTCGTCTCCAAATTGAACATGATGAAACCCGTTTCGTAGGCTGTAAGGATTAAATTAGAACATATGGGTGTGTTGGTGCTTGTTATACTCTAAGTGTATACTAAGTAGTATATGTTTGTAAACCTTTATGGGTAGCCATTGCCACAGTTATAAAGCAATTGACTTGTTAGACAATCACCAAAACCCCTCAGAGCTCTTAGTTCAGCTGCTGTGGCAGAGTGCCGCAGGTGGGTGGCTTGTAGATAACAAATCTATTTTTCACAGCACTAGGGGGTGGAAGTCGGAGGTGAGGTCCCCAGCACGGTCAGGCTCTGGGAGGAGTCTTCCTTTTGCACACTCCACTCTTCCCACGGTACCCTCACATGGCAGAACAACGATGAGTGTGCCCTCTGAGGTCCCATTCATGAAAGCTAATTACCTCCCCTGGGCCTCACCTCCTAATACTATTACTTTGGGGAAGAGTTTCAGCTTATAAAGGGGGAGCACACAAACATTCCCGTCATAACAGGCTCCTGCATGCTGTATCAGTCAGCTCACAGAGAATGGTTATTGTTATTTTTAACCTCAGTAGGGATTCCTGACTTACCAAGTAGTTGGTTGCAAATAGAGAAAATTGTGTAGTATACATCTAAGTTTAACAAGGTGCTAGGAAAATGCATTTTATTACTAATGTTATGATTTTACCATTAAAGTAATACCAGTGGACATCTGTGAAATTTGCTCCAGGGTTTGGATGTCCCATTCTGACCAGTAAGAACACCTGTGTATTGCACTCTGGTGGTGACTGAGCACCTCCATAATAAAGCAGAGTTGAAACTGGCAGGCAATTCACTGGCAAAGAAGAGCTGCTATTTTGTAATGTGTATATGTCCAATTTGGCTTCTCCTTAATATTTTGTGTGGTTAAACAAGTTCCAAAAGAATGTATCGTTCATTCACTCCATTTTTGAGTGAAAGATTCTACTTGTTGGAGAAAAAAAAAATGTCAGAGCCGTGGAGATAGCTCAGTGGAATAAGTGCTTGTCTGGCAAGTGCAAGCCCCTGCGTTTGATCCTTGGTACCACCAAAAAAAAAGTCTGTTACTAATGTGAGTTTCTGTATTTCAAGTCCTCTGATTTCTAAAATAAACACATTGTTTCCATTTCCTTCATTTTCACATCAGAGATCTGTACCTATAAATCTTGAATATAGTCCTGTCTGGAAGATTGTAAAACTTAACTGTATATTACAGTAGTAAGAGGAAGGCCATACTTACTAGTAATCAAATAGTGAGACCCAGCTAATAGACTAGAATCCACCAAAAAAATGTTAAAGCAAGTTGTTAGTGTCATGTCCTACCTTTGTGGCTTGCCAGAGTTCTCATTGTGCCCTTGTCCTTGCTCCCTTGGGAGCTCAGCATCTGGGGAAGTGAAAGTTCTGTGCCCATTAAAGACACAGATCCTACCCTCTTTGATCCAGGAAACTGGCAAGGCCAATTCCATAGGCATGTGGCAGACCATAATAGATCCAGAATGTTTGGTCTACCAGAACTGTTATAGATCTGTGTAATTTAGTTTGTTTTACATTTGTTCCAAGTAAATAGTTGGATTTAAGAACCACATTTGATTTCACAGTTGATATTCTGACAACAAATAATAAATGAAAAAAATTTAGAACCAGTAAAAACAGAAATGTAAAGAAAGTCATTTCACACTACTTAGGTTTTAAGTACTACTTTGCCCCTGTAAACAGTAATAATCAGACAGTTTAAACCATGTAATTTTTCAAAAAAATATTTAATGGAATTAAAGTATCTAAAAATAAAACTAATCTAGCTTGAAGTAGATAAAGAAAACAAGAATAAGCACTTGCCTGGCACATGCAAGGTTCTGAGTTCAATCCCCTGTACCACAAAAAAGAAAAAGAACACAAGAGCAAGTAGGCATACATTAATGTGCATAAATCCTCTAGTGGTTCTAAAGACCATATTTTACCAATCACTGTTATTTACCTTTTTGTTAGACTGACAACTAGTGGTCAGCTTGTTATACCCACCTGAACTGAGCTAGCGTGGTGCTGGGTGTGGGAAACCCACGAGAGGATTACTGCCAGCAGCATGAGAGGCAGAAGTGATGAATCTGTGGAGAGGCTTGTTAGGAAGGCTGTTTGGAGGAACTGTTGGAGTTGCTGGGAGCTGCTGTTTCTATCAGGCTGGTCTGCTGGAGGGCTTTGTCATGCTGATTTTTCTGGTGTTTTCTTTGGAGGAGAAAGGCCTCACTGTCACTGAGGATGGCTGTGGTTCACTTTTGAGGAGCTTTGGTCCTTACCTTGAGTATTACTTCCTGGCTCTGAAAAGATGGTGCACAGTGCACTCTTTTGGCGTAGCTTGTCATGTTAACTTTCCTGATGGGAACTTAGCTTTCCTCACCATTGGAGGAGCTTGGGACCTCAGTGTTGTGGAGGATGACTGTGGTACTTCTCTGGGAGCTCACAGTTCTTTGAGCCTTGTTTCCTGTCTCCTGTGCAGAGTGCTCAGCCTGCTAGCACAGATCCGTCATCCTACTGGCATAGATTTTCTGGCTTCCACCCCTGATCCTGGACATTCCAAGCTCAGATTCATGAGACAGACCTACAGGAGACATTGGCATGGGCTCTAGGCCTGCACTTGGACTTTTAGGCGGCATGGAGGTTTTCACCTGGACTCATGCAGGATATTAGAATTGAGGCCCTCACCTGGATTCTTCAGCTTTGGTTTGTGCAGATTTCCTGCACTGTTTGTGTATGATTTTGGGGTGATTCATTATAAAATAATCTTATGAAATATGTCCTGTATTGTTTCCTTTGTAAAAACCCCAAACCATGACAACTAGTAATGCCAATTCTTTAGTATTTTGAAGTAGACTTTGAACAGAAAATAAATTAAAATAAAACAAGCTCATCTCAGCTTTTGTCTGTGAAACCATTTTTGTTTTCAATGAACGTTTGCCTGCTCTGTTCAACACTTATGTTCCTTTTATGAAACCATTTTTGTAAGTGAAGTCGTTTAGCAACATTCTCCAAAAGAGTATTTCATTTTCTTTTCAGTCCTTCTTCCTTTAATGTATTTCTCTTGGTCTGTGTCTATAACTGCCATTATTCACATATGTAGCATAATAAAACTAAATAAAATGCATTTGGGGGACTTTTTTGGTTTTTTACATTTTTATTATTTTTCTGGGTTTTTTTTTGTTTTTAGGGTACGGTCTACAGGGCATTCAGGATCTCACTACTAGATTGGACTCATAGTGATCCGCCTATTTACAGCCTCCAAAGAGCTGAGATTACAGGCACACGCTATCACACCCAGTGTCAATTGCTGTCTCAGGACACCCTGAGGGGGGTGC
>NW_004524635.1:3357192-3367309 GCF_000260255.1 Octodon degus
TTTTTTAAAGTTAATGTTCTTTCTGTCTATCTATCTATCTATTTATTTGTATAGGGTCTCTCTGTGCAGCTCCAACTTGTAGTGATCCTCCTGTCTCATCCTTCCCAGCACTGGGATTACAGGTATGCACCACCACACCTGGTTTCAGTGGCCGTCATGGTGCACCCTTTCAGGGCCTTCATGGCATAAAGTACCAAGGATCGAACCCCGGTCCTTGCACTTGCCAGGCAGGTGCTTTAGACCACTGAGCTCTCTCCCTAGCCTCTGTTTTACACATTTTTAGATGGCTGGTTTAAAAATAATCTGGAATTGCTGTCTTCATAGTTCTCATTGTTCATCATTTTTTATTTCAGACATGCTATCTATATACTCATAAAATAGACAAGAATAATGTTTCTGTAACAAGCCAATCCTTTTTTAAGCAAGGAGTTCAAACTCTGAATTGACCTCTCATCTGCCTTTTTTTTTGTTTGTTTTTGTTTTTCTTTTGAGAAAAAAAGTATATATTTAGAAATAGCCAGCTGGACTCAGTTTAGATGATCCCAATCTTGTTGGCAACATCGAATGCATCATAATCGGGAGCCAGTCAAACATATACCTTCTTCTCTCCATCAAGCCTGATAAGGATATTGACCTTGGCAACATCATTGTCCTAAAGCTTCTTCGCAATTTGTTTGAGTTTGTGCTTATTGGCTTTGACATCTACAAAGAGCATAAGTGTGTTGTTATCCTCAATCTTTTTCATGGCTGACTCTGTGGTCAGGGGGAACTTGATGATGGCAAAGTGGTCAGGCTTGTTTCTCCTGGGGTGCTCTTTGGAGGGTATTTGGGCTGCCTCCAGAGCCGCAGTGTCTTGGGATGGCAGAAAGTGGCTGACGTTTGTATCTTTTTGTGGCTGTGTGGCTGTGGATGCCTTTTAGCACAGCCTTCTTGGCCTTCAAAGCTTTTGCTTTGGCTTCAGCTTTGGGAGGGTCAGGGACTTCACCTTTGGTGCCATCTTGGTAAAAAGTTCATCTGCCATTTGAGTAAGACTTTACATTTGAAATTTCAGAAGTCACAAGGGCCAGCGAGATAGCTCAGCGGACTAAAGCACCTGCTTAGGCAAAGCACAGTGGTCAGGGTTTGATCTCTGGCCTGCTGTGCCAGCTCCGCTCCTGGGGCACACTGAGATGGTGAATGAAACTGGGCGTGGTGGTGCGCATCTGTTATCCCAGTGCTTGGGAGGCTGAAAACAAAAGGATCGCTACAAGTCCAGTCTACATAGTGAGGCCCTGAACCCTATAGACCCTGTACCAAAAACATTAAAAAAAGAAAAAAGATTACAGAAGTCACTTGTTCTGTCATACGTTAGGATTTAGGAATGGAGTAATACCAATCTAAGCAAAAGCAATACCCAAGAATTCCGTTTTATTCATTAAATGTCTGTTTTTGTATTTAAAGCTCATTGCTTCTTGATGAACATGTGTGTGGTGTGTATGTGTGTTAACTGTTTCTTTCTCCATATAAAGTTCCAAACTTTAAATGTGTTCACTGCTAAATCTTCAGTGCATAGGTATTGCATGACAAATAGTTTAGGATATACTTGTTGAATATATGGGTAGTGAATAAGTAATTTCACAGCGCATGTTTTCTTTTATACTTAATTTTTTTGAGGATTTCCTCACATTATCAAAGAATAAAATAGCTTTTTAAAGTAGGAATTAAGATACACTAAAGCATAGGTTTGCATTTAAATATAAATGAAATCTGATGGCAATATTTTAGGAATTTCATGTTTCTTTAAGATTGTGAATGACAGTTTATGTAGATCATATTTTCTGATCCAGCAGTATTTTCAGAAAAAAAAATTATACTACCAAAGCTTTTCAGTGTACTTTTATTCTTTGAAATTTATGAAGATACAACTCTCAGTGAAAAATCCTTTTGAACTGAAGAGTATTTATCTAATGTAAGAATTGTAGACATCATGTATATTCAAGATAGTGCAGTTGGACACAGTTCAGTATCATTACTCATACGCAGCAGGATGCTTCCCTGGCAGATAGTTGGACTCAGAAGTGGGGTTGGATGACTGGCTTGAGACGAAAGCTGCAGAACTCTTTGACGGAAGGCAATCTGAAGAAGTTACCCATAAGACAGCATACTTTCGTATCTTGTTTATTATTTTAGCTAGCAGTTTACTACTGTGTTTTACTTGTTAAAATGTGTGAAGCTGATGTCCTCTACCTTGAGGTCCATTAAGTAAAATAAAGATCCTATAATTGTGTAATTTTCAGTCATTTTTCACTTTGCAGACCCTTTAATGATGGTGCTTGAGCTGCTGCACTCCCTTTATACATACCACCGGTGGTGAGCCTCAGCGCTCAGACCGCAGCAGGCAATTTGTGTCATTGAAAGCTCTGACGGCTCACTGGCACTGGCACTGGCACATGCAATATATTTTTTAAATGAAATTAGATTTTATGTTCATCTTAGCCAAATCTAGGATAGGGTAAGAAAATTCAGTTCTGCCAGCTCTTATCATAGTAAATTTTAAATCTGTACTGCCACATTGTAGTAGTCTACCACAGTTATCTTTTTCTTCTACTTTTTTTCTTGTATCTTCTCTTCCCTTTCTTTTCTCTCTCACTTCATTTTACTGTCTGTATATATCTAAGACCCAGGAGATAAATGACTAAATACATAGGAATGCTGGAGTACCTGTTGCCTCATTTGTCTCAGTTTTTTTCCTCAAGTTTCTGTGCAAACTGGTTTGCATTATACACTGAAATTCATGGGAAGACATTTGACAGGCAGGTATGCCATGGAAGAAATGCTCTGAGAGTCCACTAGGAAAAAGTGATTTTAACAACTATCAGAAAGGTTATTACATTAAAACTGTGGTGGTTACTGATTCATTCCATGGTACTTCTTAGAGAAAGTTACAGGAATGAGTATCTAGACAGCAGTGTGGCCTGCTCTCCAGAATTGATAAGTAGCCATTGACCAAATCTTAGCAATTTCTAAGGTTTTTATATTATTTCTGTGAAATACTTAATTGGCACGTTTGCTTCAAACAAAATCTTACATCACCCAGGTCCTCTATAATTATTGTATAAAGAGGGCTATAATTGGGAAAGTATTTGGAGTTCCTAAAATATTACAACCTGTGTCACTGGACGGTTGTCATTGACATCCTAGCCAACCTTTTTCTGTGTCCCTTTTCATTCAGCCTATCAAAAAAAATTAAAAATTAACTTATCATGGAGAGTTTGAGGATCTGAGGACCAAAGGACCAAGCAAACAATGTAGGCAGCTGAACTTGACTGTGTATCACAACAGACCCAGTTGACATGTCCTCATCTTCACTCTCTTCTCACTTCACAGTTCTCCCATAAAGCAAGTAATTTGAATTTACTAACACTACTGGTAAGCACTATCATATTTCTGATGTTACTAATAGGATTATGATTAGCTAATGTAAAACATTTGACAGTATTCTGGAAAAATCTCCATGTAGAGAATTGGATGGCTAATCATATACTTTAAATTTTAAACATTTTCTTCAAAAAGCAATAAAGGATCAGAGCTTTTCGTTAAAGGAAACTTAGGAAAACAAATGTTATTCTCAGTACTAATTTCTCAAGTTAACTTTTTATTTTGTAGTATCTTTAGATTTATAGGAAGTTACAAAGGGAGTAACAAGCATTTCTGCATATCCTTCAACCACTTGGATGTGGAACTGTAAAATGTTTCTGTAAATCTGATTTTTAAAACAATGTTTATTTTTTAAAAATAGTATCCCCCCCAAAAAAAAGTCATGTATTCAGTACCTACTCTGGCCTCAGCACAGTTTGATCAGTATTGCAGGTGTATTCACTCACACGTCCAAACTGTGCCCTGGGGGTATTTGTTTGTTCCAAACACCTTCTGGATGGCTAGGTTGCAAACATGGGCAGGACACAGTGCCTGTCCTCCAGGAACAGTCAGTCTATAAAAGATAACCAATAGTGTACTAACCAGCAAATGCAAATCTTTCTTATCTGGTCATCCTTTATTTTGTGTAGAGAATCATCTTTAAGTTACATATATAAAAAGCTAGAGAAGATTTAGAGAATAAAAAGAAACATAAAAATGTAAAATAAGTCATTTTTAAAACTATAAAATTAAGTAGTATAAGAAAAAGGTTTCTACTCTTTAACTTTCCAGGACTATATTTGAAAAGTTATTGTCAGAAAGGAACTGGTACATGGTGAACAGAAATAGAGAAGATCCTAAATTTAGCAAAATAAAAGGAAAATAAGCAAAACAAAAATAATTCTAGAGTAAGAAATATTAAACGTACATAGTTTAAATGCAATGTTAAAAGTAATGGGGAAAACCACAGTCTTTGATTTAGAGAATTTTATGTTCTTTATTGGAGGTTTTGAAAGAGATAATTGGGTTCCAACTCTTAAGTGGAGTACTCTTAGATTTGAAAATGATATTAGATACTGACAACATTTTAATAATTATGTGGAATATCAATAGCCATTTTGTAATCTTAACACATAAATATTAGAAATTTGCTTTGGGGTTTTGATCTTCCCCAAGGAAAATTAAGTCCATCAAAGCAAAGAAGCCCAGCTGGCATAGGCACTTGACAGCATCAAAAGAGATCGGACTCTCCTGAAATGTATTCTGTTCTCAGCCTTTGTTTCAGCTTTAACATTTGTCCTTTCAAATGCTACTCTAGACAGTTCACCTGTATCAAAGCAATAATAGCTTTTTATAAATAGCATTTTTTTTCTGTATGTATAAGGAAAGAGCACACATTTTTTGAAGACCTTTTAGGAATCAGACCACCCTTACATTTTCATTTGAGTAAATTACTTGGTGCTTTCAGAGCTTTGCTTTCATATGCTACATATATTATAGCCGCACTATGTCCTTAGCATTTGTTTCAGTTTATAAAAAGTACAATTAGCCTTCTAATGCTTAGTTCAGACACAATTAAGGCCCCCCTAATGGTTAGAGATTGGTCTTGCCAAGACTGAGAAGATGTTTTTAATTATTCATTCCTCAGTTTGTGTCTTACAGCAGCCTCAGCTGTGCTTTATTATTCAAAGGTTAATGCAAAGTGAGACATGGATAAATTAAGTCTGCTTGGCAGCCAACAGCCCAGGGTAGCGCATGCTGTACGATGAGTGGGCAGCGTAAGTTACTTTTGCCGCTGCAGCACTGCCAAGAGCAGAAACCGCTAAACTCATCCAAGATAACCCAGGATGACAGGGATTATTAAGGGATACTACACAGTGTTCTTAAACAACCATTCTGTAAAATCTGTTTTTGTTTTGCTTTCGCAGAGGGAAGACAAAGCCTGAGATCTGAAAGGCTATGGTAGAAAATTGATGTAGATTTCATAGCCACGAAACTAAGCTAATGAACCTGTATAGTATTATATCATCAAGTTAACTTTTAGAAGTCACTTCTGTAAGTGTTTTAAGAGAGCAAACTGCAAAATCTCCCCTGAAAGCTAGGGCACAAGGGACTGTCATTAGACAACTAAACTGTTGGATAGTGGCCTGTGAGATAGTGCAAAAGCGCTGTCAAGACTCCGCTCTTGTGAGCGCTTCAAGGCACACAGTGTCCTTAGATCCTTTCATTAAGGCACACAGTGTCCTTAGATCCTTTCATTTTTTCCTTTTGAAAAATAAAACCTGTGAATCAGAAATCTAGTGGACTTCTCTCCCCCCCCCCCCCGAACTGGGAATTGAACTCAAGCCCTTACGCTTGCCAGGGAAGCGCTTATTCCACTGAGCCATCTCCCTGGCCCTCTAGTGGACTTCTTAAGAGGAACCCTGTTGGAAATACATAAATGATTGGGGGTAAGGGAAAACTCATTAAGAAAATGTGTTTCATGAATATACCAAAGGCCCAAAAATAAACTTAAAAGACTAAGATGGTTACCCACCTTCTCTTTCCCCCCAGGTGTTCTGTGGGGCTGGTCTCCTAAAACCCTCCATTGGGGCAGAACCTCCAGAGCTCGGTTGAGTACCTGCTATCCTTTCTCTGTGGGCAGATAAACCTGTGCTGTGCCACCCTCCTTGTTCCCAGCATTTGCTGATAGGTTCAAGAGAAGAAGAAAGGATAGATGAAATCTGCATGACATTGAGGGCCTAGAGCAAACCCCCAGATCCCTCCCCCCAGATACAGAGGACAGAAAAACACCATAAAGCTTAATTTCACAAAAAAACCCTGAAAGGTATTAGGAAATCTAAGTTTATGAGATTAAATACAACTTTAAGGACATGAAGAGTAAGCAGAGCAGTCTCATTTGAGAATAATATCAAAGTGCTTTGTCAACTCAATGTACCTATCCAGAGATTAACTTTTTTCAGAGATTAACTATTGTTAAATTGCTAAATAGGTAGCTAAATGTTATATGGTAAGCTAAGTAGCTAAGTGTATCCTATATCAGGACATACGCTTTCTTCAGTATTAATATCTCTAATTTGCTTTTTAATTTTAATCAGGCATTTGTTTGTCATTTCAACCAGTTCTACTCTTTTAAAAGAAATGTAGAAAGCTACCTTTAGCTTATGACACTATTTAGTTTGTACTACTCTGCCATGGTTCTCCTTTTTTCCTGCTTCTAGTCCACTCTAAATCTTGCTGTCAGCAAACATACATGAAAAGATTAGCTTTTGAATGCTTATCTGGTTTTGAAACTCAGTTCTCTCATTGTGTAATTGTTGTCAAACCATTGAACTGCCTTGAGCATTAGCTCCAGGTCCCACTTACACTTGCAGAGTAGCAATGTCAAGGAATACAGGTTAATAATACTACTTATTATTTTCAAAGAGCCCAGTTTTCCTGGCACTACTCTTGAAGTATATAAAGTATCTCATTCTTAGGAGATCCTATCTTGGTTACTTTTTTCTTTGCTGAGACAAATACCTGCAATACAAAGTTAAAGAAGGAAAGGTTCGTTTCAGCTCACCATTTGTATAGCTTTTAGTCATAACTGGCTGCAGGGCAGAACGGCATGGCAGAGGGGCATGGCAAAGCAGAAACAGCCAGTGGCAAAGCAGGGAAGGCAGAGAGCAGCTGAAGCTAAAAGCAGCAGCAACCAAGCCTGGTTTTGTATGTCATCCAGGCTACCTGCCCTTTGAGCAATACCACTCACACTGGGGGGCAGTGGCCTCCCAGTCCCAGCATCACACACCCGAGATTCACTTGTTTTATAATGTTGACTATCATCTCTAGCCTTCAGAAAAGCCCTACCTGTGATTGCATGAGGTTTTGGGTGACATTTGGATACAAGCCATAAAGACCCTTACAAAGTAAAATTCTCTTTCTTATAGATAAGGGAAGCACTGAGGTTTTGAGAGGTATAAAAAGTTTATAGTAGTTTGTCTAACATATACAAGATGCCCAATAGATGATTGATCTCATAACACAAGGGTTTCATTACGTATTCCTGACTTAGAACTTTCCATCAGTGCCTGATACCTTTTAACAAATTCATGACAGAACCATGTACCCTATATCTTGCCTGTGGGAAGGTTTAACCACTAACGGTACATGCATGACTGTCCCTTCGGACAGCATGAGACACTTCCTTCAGGTGGTACAAGCTGCCTTTTTAATGCCATGGACTCTTTCAAAGATCATTTGAAGAAATCTGTGTCACACAAATACGTGTATACACAGTGGGATTTCTCTTGTTCTAGATTTCAGCGCTTAGGAGCAATACATTTGGAAACCCTGGGTCTTAAGACTCTGTTTCCACTTTTTACAATATTTAATGT
Source organism: Octodon degus (assembly GCF_000260255.1). Taxonomy (NCBI): domain Eukaryota; kingdom Metazoa; phylum Chordata; class Mammalia; order Rodentia; family Octodontidae; genus Octodon; species Octodon degus. The sequence goes on from NW_004524635.1 coordinate 3,364,965, forward strand.
CATCTCTAACCATAGGCATTCTCAAGCAACCTACATTCCTCCTCCCTGCTTTTTTTCCTGTGAAATGCCTTTGACCTGTTGCTTGACCTGTTATGCTTTTATCTTCCTGTATCTGTTTAAATCTGCCTTATTTTTCTAGCCTACCATAATTGCCCCTCCCCTTTCAGGTGGCAGTGTTAGGGATTTGAGGGAGGGAGGATGGGAGCGGGGGTGGGGGGAGATTGAGATTGAGGTTAAAATGGCTATTTCACAAATTTTAGAGGCATGTCCAGGGTGGAAACATTAAAGAAGACATCCAGATGTTGGTCCTAATCTCTGGTCTCCTATCTGAAATAGCTCCTTTACCATAAAGACATCCATGCATTTGGGGGTTTTTGTTGTTGTTGTTTGGTTTGGCTTGATTAGTTGTTGTTGTTGTTCAGTACTGGGAAATCAAACTCAGGACCTTGCACTTGCCAGGCAGGCACTTGTGCCACTGAGCTATATATCCCCAGCTGTTTTTTGTTTTTGTTTTTTACCAATTCCACCTGTCTGAATGGGCAGACATGAGCTTCCACTTTAAAACTAGAGGGCAAAAAAAAAGGGGGGGGAGGGCAGGGAGATGGCTCAATGGAATAAGCGCTTCCCTGGCAAGCGCAAGGGCCTGAGTTCAATCCCCGGTTCCGGAAAATAAATAAATAAATAAATAAAACTAGAGGGCTCAGATTTTCTTGTTTGCATGTTGCCTTGGGTAAAGCACTGCACTTTTCTGATCATTAGAGATTTTAAAATGAAGGCTTTGGACAGAAGTGATTTTCTTTCTACTTCCTAATGTTCTATCATGTATCCATTCTGGTCCATATTTATATTTTTGGTTTCTCACACAGGGGCAACAATGTGATACTTAAACATGTGTGTCCAATTTATTATATTTTAAATTATGGTCTTGAGGGGCTGGAGAGATGGCTCAGTGGTCTAAAGCAGCTACTTGGAACAAGCTTGGCAAAGCACAAGGACCGCGGTTCGATCCTTCAGCACCACATGCCAGCCAGCCTCGCCCCCTGGTGGGCTGAGCTGGCCACACACACACACACAATAAATAAATGTAATAAATAAATAAATAATTTAAAAAAAAAAAGAGTTGTAGCTTTAAAAAAAAATAAATAAATAAATAAATAAATTATGGTCTTGAGATGGGTCCATTTATGTACAAATGACTCCAGTTTATCCATCTTTATAGCAGAATAGTATTCTGTTATCTGTAAAAAACACATTTTCTTTTCCATTCATCCATTGATGGCCATCGAGACTATTTCCAAGATTTAGTTATTATAAACTATGCTGCTAAAAATATGGGTGTGAGTATGTATTCCTGTGGTGTGAAGCTTTTAACCCTTTCAGAAAGATGCCTAGAAGGAGAATAGTTTGGTCAAATGAAACCTGTATTTTGTCCTTTGAGGAATCTCCATGCTGCTTTTCATATTGATTGTACCAACTTATACTCCCACCAACAGTAGAGAGCCTACAGCCTCATCAGTACTATTGATCAATTTCTTGATGACAGCCACTCTTTCTGGAATCTCGGTGTTGTTTTAATTTTCATCTCTTGAATGATCAGTAGTGCTTAACATTTTTTTTCATACTTTAGTGAATACAGTCTCTATCACCATATCACTTAGAAGGCAGGCACCTATATGGTGTTCCTCCACATACAGGGAATACTTACAATATTTTACCAGTGAGTGCAGTAGTTGTTGAGTTTTTGGTGGATGTGTTTTATCAGGTAAAAGAAGTTTACTTCTTTTCAAGTTCTAAAGTTTTTTGGGTTAGTTTTCTGTTGAAGCCTGTTGGCCCTTTATCTGCATCCAGTGACGTATCATTTTTTTCTACTTTAATGTTAGTTAGCTTAATTACATTAATAATTTTGTTATTAAATGATCCTCACATTTGTCGAATGATCTTAACTTTGTTAGGAAAAATGTTCTTTTGATATGCAGATCAGTAATGAATTTTGGTAGATATAAACTAATTTCAAAATAGAGAAAAGAAATAAAAAATTTATTGAAAAAAGATTTTCCCAAGCATCTTATTGGGTTTCCATTTTGCTAAAGGGTATGAGAATTTGTAATTACTAGATTTAGATAATGAAGCAAAAAAAAAACATTCAGGGGGCCAGAAGATAGCTCAGTGGAATAAATGCTTGCCTGGCAAGGGCAAGGTCCTGAATTCAATCCCTGGTTCCACAAAAAAAAAATAAATTGAAAAGCTGCAGCTGTTTTTCCGTCCCTGTGCTGGAGTGCAAACCCAGCATCTTGAGAATGACAGGGAAGGGCCCAGCACTGAGCTAACCCAAGACCCCAAAAGCC
>NW_004524635.1:3367514-3372720 GCF_000260255.1 Octodon degus
GCTCTGGTAACTGTCAGCCATGTGACTTCTGCTTTGCTAGCAACGTGGCTGTGTGCTTCCTGGGCACTGGGAGCAGGACAAAGTCTGTGCCTCGAAGAATTGCTCTTCTAGGGAGGGAAGAAGTAGTAGTTAAAAAATAGTTATAAAACGAGATGCTACATCTTATTTACAGACCTCGTGGCTCATGGCTCATGACAAATGGGGTGATGTTGGGGTGCCGGGAGCCCCAGGGAAGGGAGAAACAAAGAAGACCCAGATTGGATATGATGTTGAGCTGAATCCTCTGAATTATGTTTATTTACTGGTATCCATGAACCTCATTTGTACTCTCAGTTTTTAGCAAAAGAATTTAGACTGTTTTCCAGTGTTTTTTTTTTTTTAGCTTTGAAATTTTATCTCTTTGACCCCAAAGCTATTTCTCCCTTTTCAAGACCTAAAAATAGCATCATGTTTAATCAATAGTGCTTCTGACTGGGGAGATAGCTCAGCAGTCTAAAGTGTAAGGAACTGGGCATGGTGGCACATACCTGTAATCCCAGCACTGGGGAGGCTGAGACAGGAGGATCACTATTAGTCCAAGCTGTGTAGTGAGACCCTGTATCAAATAAATAATAAATAAATAAAATCAGTAGTTTACCTACCTCTGGTTCTTGGAATCTTTTGTTTCATAAGCTTAGGTTTATGATTGACACAACAGAATCTTTGTCGTTCTGTTTTATTAATACCAATTTCTTTCACTTATAGAATAATGATGGCATTAACATATGGATCATAGCATAGGATTTGTTGACTTTGTTACATTATAGAATTAGTCTGTTGACTTGCTCCATTTATTACTATAAATTGATTTTTTAAAATCCAGGCATTATGTAACTTCTAAGCAGATTTCATTTGTATGTCTTATTTCAGTGCTGGACCCAAAGGAGACAACATTTATGAATGGAGGTCAACTATATTGGGACCCCCAGGATCTGTTTATGAAGGAGGAGTGTTCTTTCTTGATATTACCTTTTCACCAGACTATCCATTTAAACCCCCTAAGGTCAGTATGAAGTTTTCAAACATATTAGATATATATATATAGATATAGATATATAGTTATATATGCATTTATTCTTAAAATATACATATCCAGGAAAACATGTATATTCTATTAACATAGATGTCTTTTCAAAACCAACAACATATGAAAGGAAATAGAACGTGAAAAATTGCAGGCTATTCCCCTGCCTGAACCTTTTATTCATATTCAGTGCCTTTTCTCATCCTTTTTCATCTCCTTTCTGTTGTACATATTTAATGTAACAAAAAAAAAACCTCAGGTATTATGAATGCAACAGGGAGAATCAAGGCTGAGCCAGGAACAGTCCTAGACACTGGGGAACCCAACTAGCCTCTAGCTACAGTCGTACATGGAGCCAGCCTCAGGAGCAGAGTCAGGGTGTGGATAGCACCAGCAGTGGCCCACAGCAACTTAAAAATTGTGCCACCAAAATTCAGTCAAGAAATATTTATGAAGTGAATTAAAGCGCCTGCTTAGGCAGATGCAGGGACCAGCATTCTATCCCCAGAGTGCCATTCCAGCCTGCCCCTGGAGCGTGCTGAGACTGTGATTGAGACTAGGCGTGTTGGTGCACATCTGTAATTCCAGCACTTGGGAGACTGAAAACAGGAGAATCACTAGAGTCCAATCTAGTAGTGAGACACTGTAGACCATGTACTAAATGCGTTAAAGAAAGATTTAGTAAAAGCTACACATACACAGTGGGGCATAACTACAATCCTAGTTTCTCCAGATGCTGAAGCGGGAGACTTGAAACTTCAAGACCAGTTTAGACAACTTAACGATAGACTTTCTAAAAAAAAAAAAACCTGGGATATAGCTCAGTATCCCCTGGATTCAGTCTCCAGTACCACAGAGAAAGGGAGAAGAAGAGAGGGAGAGAGAGAGAAAGAAAATTGATGGGGTAGCATTTATATTTAACATGGATAAGGCCCTGGATTCAATCCCTTAGGTGGGAGTGGAGGAATACATGTGTCATGTTATTCCTAGTACCCTGTATATATTTATTTATTTTATGGTACCGAGGATAGAAAACCCTGTATTCACAGTAGCCCATTAGTAAAATTGATTAATGTAAAGTCATTACTGTTCATGTCTGAAGAATGTACATATTTTAATACAAAATACACACGACAAGATTATATCGTGTATAATGTAAAACCTTCACTTAGTACCTACTGCCTATAAGTTAGTCTTTGAGTGTTTTAATTGTTAGCTCTATAAGCATTTGTTCTACATTCTGGCAGAAGAAAAAACTTGAGAACACTGACTAAGTACTGTACTGAGGAGAGAAATCTCATCCATCCTTGACTTAATTTCTCAATGCAGAGATAAATAAAAGTTTGAGCTGTAAATTGTAGTAAACAGTTTTAAAAACCAAGAATACAACTCCCCCTTCACCATCACTTCCTGTATTTCCTTTCAACTGCTCTTCCTTCATTCCTTTGTTGCCAAACCAAAGTAGTTACTGTACTAATTATGCTTATTTCCTGATGAAAACATCATGGCACAGAGAAACTGGCTCACCCACATTATGCAACAAGCAAATCCTGGTATCAGGATCTAAATCTGAAAAACCATGTCCTGAAACCTTTTTTTCTTACTACATTATACAATATCTTTATTTAAGTTGACAGGGCTGGGTGGCACTGCTGACCATCCAGGGCATGCATTTGGTGGATTTTCCATACAAAGCCATATTAGATCTAATTCCCTTTTTGCCAGGTTGGAAACTTAAATCTTTCCATTCTATTTAGACTAGCCCATGCATCACCTGAGGTATCTTTCTTGCTTCCAGTGACACAGGAAGCTTTCTCTGAGAGCCTCTTCAGTACAGGGTGAGGCAGAGGATGGGAAACATAGCCCAGGTAGTTACACTTGTAAGCGGTGTGACCTGTGCATCATAGTAGTCTCTGGAAATGTGTGGCTTTATCCAACCAAGGTCCACATAATACATTTATAAATTAGACACTATTAGAAGGAAATTAGTAAACTAAGTAAGATGATGGAGTTTCTGAGAAGGACTTGATGGAATGAAAACATGAGCCAAACGCTAACAAGGTAGACTTGACTAAATATTATTTCATTGAAAATCACACCCCCAAAAATCATGATACAGGATAGGAAAGAGGAACCTGGTTTGCTTCATATAAATGGAATCTGAGGACTAAAAAACCCAGTGGAAGCTTAAGGTTCTTCTATTCTTAAAGAGACATTTTTAGGAGTACAATATCTGTACTGTATCCATGACTAAATTTTATCTAGGATGGCTAGATCACACAAAAATGGAAAGAGGACAATATTAGTTACAGAGTAGTGAGATCTCTATTTGTTAAAGGGAAAATCTACCTCACCGTTGGACAGTCCATCTTTCACTAGCTCACCTTCTGAGATAGAAGGTTTCCTCTTTACTAGAAACCTTCAAGCTGAAGTTGACCCTGCCTGTCAAGAATGGCAACTGGGAAAAAATGGAATACCTCCGCTGACGGAATCAGACTTAACAACCTCTAAGGAAAGACAAAAATCAAGTTTGGCAGCTAAACTCATAATTTAAATGCACATTTAATAGAAATCTCTTTTTTTTTTTTTTTTCCGGAACCAGGGATTGAACTCAGGCCCTTGAGCTTGCCAGGGAAACGCTTATTCCACTGAGCCATCTCCCCGGCCCCCTAGAAACCTCTTTTTAAAAGCAAATTGCCATCTTGTTTTTTTAACTTTAGAAACTGAAGGGGGGAAAAGGGAAAAAAGAAGGAAAACACGGAAACAAAGCTTTGTAAATGGGGAGGAGAAAGAGGTTCAAAGGGAGGAGAGGAGAATGAAAAAAAAGCAAGTTGCATCATGTACTGGTACAAATTTTCTATGATGAATGTGATCATCATGTATATCTAAAATGTACCAATAGAATCTAATTTTAAAAAACAATTTTATAGACAGATACTTAAGGGGAAAAGCTGTTAAAACAAAGATTTTTATTAATAATTTAAAAGTATAGTTTTTATGCCTCTTTAGTCTTCCATTACTGTACTGTACTACATAGTCCACATTAAGGACTTTCTTGGGGTTGTTGGGTTTTTTTTTCCTCTTCTGCTGTCATTCTTTTTTCCCACATCAGCCACTCAGTTTGATTGCAGAGTATGTCCCAGTACTCTGCAGAATGAACCAGGGAAGTTGTAGATGTCAGAAAAAGTGGATTGGGTAGACATCCACAAATAATCCCAGCTGGTTACCTATGTAGCTATAGTCATTTGTGCTATCTATGTACCATAAAATGCAACTGAAGCGTTACTGTTCTTAAGAGACTTTTCTCCCCCCAAATTCTTATACATGGAACTCTTTCGAACACTTTAAGCACTATACACAGTAGATCTCAAATGCCGCTGAAAGTCAGTAGAGTGATTTGGAATACCTCTTCTTTCTACTTTTTAAGCATATGGCTTCCTCAGTTTGAAAGCCTCACACTTCAGTTCTAATTTTCAGAATTAGAGATAAACTATTTCAGTAATTTCTTCCAGAATTTGTCTTAATTCTAATAAGGCAATCAGAATAATATTACCAAGTATATAATGTCCATTAAACTTAGCATTCCAGTTTTAAATATGTTGAATATAGCTGTACTTTGCATGTGCCATAATTTAGTATAATCTTAGCACATCACATTTCTTATATGATCTTTATGTGTTTGGCTCTTTTACTCTATAGCATAATTTTTTTAGTTCAGAGTACAGTATTTAAAGGCTAGGGATAGAGTGCAGTTGTAGGATACTTGCCTGGGATACACAAAGCCACTGGGTTCAATTCCCAGCACCACAAAAGCAAAATTAAGTATTTAAAGTATTTTACTTTGTATCTCTGCATAAATGGCATTGTTATATTTGATGCCAATTCTTCAACTGATTATTTAACCATCTATGGTAGTAATATAATATTGTTTCTTTGAGAAAATATTTTTTAATGGAATTCTATCTAGAAATAATACATTGCAGCCCAAAAAGAAAGTGAAATAGACTGCCACATGGCTATTTTATTTAAGATGAGATCTCAAAAAATTTCCAGGACTATCCTGAAATTTGAGGTCCTTCTGCCTCACCCTCCTAAATGTTGAGCAGATAAGAATGCACCACTACACTTGGCTTTCTCTGATTT
>NW_004524635.1:3372820-3379072 GCF_000260255.1 Octodon degus
TGTTTACAGCCTCCCAAGAGCTGGGATTACAGGTGTGTGCCACCATATCCAGTCTCAATCGCCATCTCAGCATGCCCCAGGATTGGGACTGACATGGCAGGCCCGAGGATCAAACCCCCAGCTCCTGCACCTGCTTGCAGGCGCTTTAATCTGCTGAGCTATTTGGCCAGCCCTTGTCTTGTAGTTTTTAATTTACATTTATTTGACTACCAGTGAGATTTGTATACCATTGTTCAATTATTTCTTTTTTGTTAATGATTTAAAAAGGTTTTCTTAACAGTACCACCCTAAGTAGAATTAACAGAGTACCAAAGAATTTATAAAGAGTAATGAATATGTTATATTCGTGTGTGCATGTGTTTTCACCAGAAACACTGAAAATAGTGTGAAACTGTGTCTAATGTTGTGTCTTAGGGATTCTAATGACAAGCATCTTAAGTACAGGGTGTAACATGTTAGATAACAGGTCAGATATTTGTCTTGAAGTAGAAATGCATAGAGATAGCCCATTCTAAGTGTGGCTTTTTCTGGCTTCTATACATCTGAACATTTTATGACAAAAATAAGTGACTGTTGTGTGAGGTGCCACAGGGCTTTACTCCAGGTACTCTGATAAACTTAGGCAGGAAGATTAAAAACTCAAGACCAACCTGGGCAACTTAGGGACTTAACAATCCCCTATCTCAAAAAAGTGGAAAGGGCTGGGTTCAATCACTAGAACCACAAAAAATAATAAAAGTAAGTTATCATTCTAAACAAAGTTAAGATTAAGTAGATAGGGCCAGGGAGATGGCTCATTAGAGTAAGTGCTTGACTGGCAAGCACAAGGTATTGAGTTTAATCCTCTGTATAGCAAAAATAAATAAATAAATAAATAAGTAAGTAAGTAAGTAAGTTGATAGAGTTACTAATATTTGTGTTTATATTTAATATCTCAAGCAAACTGCACAAAAGTCAAGCATGTTGGGTCAGTGTTCATAACTATTACTAGAAAATATTTGCTTGAGTAATCATGTGTATCAAAAATACTGGAATCTTGTTCCTTACAGTGTTTATAAAACAAAATTTAAAATTACAGGCATACACAGAAGTATCTATGTGAGTGAAATTAATAATATTGGAAAGCTTTTGTTTTGTTTTTGTTTGTTTGTTTGTTTTTTGCGGTACCAGGGATTGAACTCAGGGCCCTACGCTTACCAAGCAGGCACTTATTCCACTGAACTTTCTCCCCGGCCCACATCAAGTACATTTTAAAATCAATTCAGAGAGTAGTTTCTGTTTTATAAGTTTGTTGTATTTTCCTATCAAATCTGACTGAGCTGTTTACTAATGCCAGCTGATATGTAAAGATGTTAATTACTTTTGAACAATAAGATAATTTGGGTTAGATTTTTTAAAGTCATTTTGTTGTCCATGTTAGATGTTTGCCTTGAAAAGGTCCCTATGAATAAATAACTAGTAAACTCCGTGGACTTAGTATTTTGACCACAAAAAGGGAAGATTTAACAATCTCTTAAGGCTGTTTTCATCTTTAACTGTCTGTGATCTATCACTGCTGAGATTAAAATTTTTTAATGGCTTCTTATTTCACATAAAATAAAATCCAGACTTCTTACCATGGCTGCGTGATCTTTCTACATGCCTCTCGCCACAAGATCCTTTTTCTTCAAGTAGCCCACACCCTCATTCTTGAGGCCTCCTCTGCAGTGTTACCTACCAAGACAGCCATTTTCTGAGGACTTCATGTAAATAGATGGCTTTGTTTCTTCCTGTACACACTAGACTCTAAGCTTAATGAGAACAAGGGCCTTCTCGTCTCCTGGTGCCTGGCAGACAGTGGGATTAGTGAAAGATACACTCTTCGTCTATCCTGTCCTTAACACTGCTGGAATCTGTTTTGGTTTATTGATTTGCAGTATTGAAATGTTCTCTAAATGTGTGTGTAGATTTCTTCTCTTTTTTCTTTTCTCTTCACTTTAGAAACACAAAAAAGAGGGCTTCCCTGTCAAGCAAAATGCCTGCTGTAGGAACATTCAGTAGAAGCAAAGCATTTTATTGTAATGTAATTTATCTAAAAGTGCTTGAAGTTAGATGTTACAGATATTGCATACAACTTGGTTAGCTCAATCAATAAGAAATTAAGCCATGTTAAAGGAAAAACGAGATCTTATTTCCAAGTGAAGACACTTGATATTCTTAATTTTAAAAAATACCTCAGCTATATTTTATGCAGATCTTCTGCTGGCACAAATTATAAACAAATAATTGATATCTTTAAATACACATTCACATAGTACTCATTATGTGAGCCAAATTTTGCAAAGTCAGATAATAATATAATCTAGCAATCAAGCGTATTTTCCTGTTGGTACCTCCCATCTGTGTGAACATACTTATTTTTCTGTCATTGTTTAGCCTCAAAATTTGAGATCATATTCTGAAAGCTAAATCAGTATATGTACTTACTATCAAAACCACATTTAGGCAAACTATTAAACTTTGTCTTCGTTGCCACCTTGCTACATTGCACATTGTTACAAGTACGATATGGAGAAAGACAAGACAGACAGACAGATAGAATTCCGTTTATATAAATTCAAAGACAGAAAAGGCTAATGGATAAGCAGGGTATAGGAGCACATGCCTGTAATCCCAGTACTCAAAAGAGTGAGGAGGGAAAAATCACCATGATTTCAAGGCCAGCCTGAACTACATAGTAAGACCTTGTAACCCCCAAAAAGAAGGAAAGAGATACAGAAATAAAGCTACTTTATAGGAGTCAGAAAGGCAGTTATGTTAAGGGCATGATAATTACTGGGAAGAGGAATAAAAGAGATTCTGGGATAACTGATATGTATGTATTTCTAGGCAGTGGTTACTTGGGTATGCTAATTTTGTGTGACTTTAGTAAGCTGTACATGGATGATTTCTGTACTTTTATATCGTATATTATGGTTTGTTTCTGCTTTTTTTTATTTAGGGCAGGTCTTTTTTATCCTATGAAAATTACTCCTTTGAACCTAAATCCTCCTGCCTATCTTTCCCTCTTCTCCCCACCCCCTCCCCACCTCCTCAGGTCTCGCTAAGTTGCCCAGACTGGCCTCATATTTGCTGTCCTCCCACCTCAGCTTCCCAAGTAGCTGGAATTACAGATGTGCTCTAGCATACCCAGCTTAGAGCTTTTGATTACTCACTTTTGACTACTGCATTAACTTGTTCATCTAGCTCTATATCATCCATAGCTTTGACAAGCAGGTCTTTATGTCTCTGTTAAAACCATGGATAAAATGTTGAAAAAGGAGCAATCACTAATCATCCTACTATAGTGCTGTGTGGCAGCTTAATGTGTTGGTGCTAAGGTTTCAGTGTTCACACCAAATTTATGCTCAATTTCATCCCCATTGTGTGGTATTAAGAAGGTGAAATTTCATCCAACTATGGTATTTAAAAGTGGGGCCTTTGGGAGGTAATTAAGTATAAATGAGGCCCTAAAGATGGGAAAATAATCTACTGGGACTATGGATTTATTAAAAGAAAGACAGGCTAAGCTAGGGTGATCTGTCTTGCCCTGGGGTGCCATGTTGTGCCCTGGAACTTTGCAGAGGGCTGTCACTCTTCTTCACCAGCACAGCCCTCCATTTCCCAGCCTTCAGAACTGAGCAAAATAATTTTTTTCTGTACATTTTTCAATCTCAGATGTTGTGCCATAGTAACTAAAAACAAGCCAATGTATTTGCTTTTTCAGCCAGTTCTACTAATAGGTATTATTGAGTCTATACCACATCTGTCATACTGGGTTTTCCTTCAACTTGGAATTCTTTCCTGCCTATAAATATGTACTCAAAGTGATACTTGCAGCAGCCAAATTCGCTTACTATTTATAGTCTCTTTGGTTATAAATAGCACTTTCCCACATCAAACTTGAATTTATAACTGCCAAGCTGGTTAATTTGTCTTGGCACTAAGCCAGTGCCACTGGTAGTGATAAAGCAAAACTTCTGAGTCTTGTGTATATTCTTGACTATGAAAGGAAGAAGTTGTTAGTGGGTTCAAATGGAGAATTGCGTGATCACCTAACGAATGTAACTGGGTGGCACAGCATCCGCCTCCCAGAGGATGTACGGCTGACCCTCGCTGTGTTATATAACTTGAGCCTTTGGACACACTCTAGAAAAAGACCTCATCATTTTCTGTGCTAGAGTTCATATATTCGATGTGTCTTATTCCCTTTATGTATAATTTTAATAAACTGTATTGCAAAAGAAATGAAGTCACTGGTGGTACAGTTAGTTTTTGGAGTGTGTCTGTGCTTAATTCTCTTGAGCACAACACTTTTGAGGCACTAAGAAAAAAAACTGCTTAATTTTTTCTGGAATTTTGTTTAAAATTATGATTCTCAAAAAGTAAAACTGTATGATTCTCATTATTAAGAGAAATAGAAGATCAAATTTGATAAAGAATGCTTTGCATTCTCTTTGCCACCTGTTAACATTTTATTGTCATCTACTCCAAAGAATGATTCCTTCTTTAATTTGGCACATTCTTTCTTGAAAATGACTTTTTCTTTTTTGCCATGAGCATCTTTTTTTTTTTTTCTTCCGCTAAAACTCATTTGTGGATTAATCTAAATCCATGAAATGATTTTACTGCCGGGATTTTAAGGCAATTTAAAAGTAAAGGTTGTTGGGCATGGTGGCACAAATCTATAATCCCAGTATCAGGAGGCTGAGGCAAGAGGATTGCTGTGAGTTCAAGACTGGCCTGGGATACATGCTCAAAAAAACAAGTAAAAAATTAAAGGTAGGAAAAAGCACCCATAATAAAGAGATCCAACACTGGCCCTCAGGGACCTTACAGACTAGCAAATGGGGACCTGACATGCCAGCAACTGTCATAAAGACAGCACTAAGTGGGAATGCTGCAGAAAGACCACCTGAATCTGTTTGAAAGTATCAGTGGGAGTCCAAAGAAAAGTAGCATCATGAGGGAAGTTGTTAAAATAATTTCTTCTGGTTATGATAAATGCCTTAACTAGAGTAATAGCAAGGAAAATGCAGAAGTTGAGAAATTGAGGAGGTAGTATTAGTTGCACATGTTTGTTTCATGTTAAGACCCCATATTTCTTGTAATATGTATTGATATCATTGTAAAATTTTTCTGAATGTGTGTGCATAATCATTGCAGTACAGTGAGACTGTATGAATGTAATCATTACAAGTCAATATGACATAGTACAGAATTTTTTCCATCAACATATTTGAAATTGTCCATTTTCTTTCAGTAAACAATTTGGGGGAGATAGTGTAAAGAGAAGGAATCAATCAGCAAATCCTTCTCACCTCAGTACTTTAAAATCCAGTCTTTACCTGATTCTTCTGTTATTTCTTGAGATTTTTCCCAGACAGATATCATCTCTTGAGCTCTAGAACCCTCTGTTCTCTTATGTGACATTCTGTACTAGTTGTTTGTGTGATTCTGTCTGCCAAATGATCAGGCTGTAAGAGCCAGAACCCAGTTTATTCACTGTGGCTTTTCCCTCTTGCCTATCATCTCCTTGCTCCTCTATTCAGCACAGAGCTTTGAATGTACTACTAGATCAACAAGTATTTGTTGACTAAATAAATCTAGTTAGATGTGGTGGTACATCCCTTTAATCCTGGCACTCAGGAAGCTTGAAGCAGGAGGATCACCACAAGTTCAAGGCCACCCTGGTCTACACAGTGAGTTCAAGGCCACCCTGTACTACAAAGTGAAACCTTGTATCAAAAAATCAATAAAGAAAATTAAAAAGACTAAATAAAAATCTGTCCCTTACATTTCTTCCTCCAGACTGAATGCTTTTAGCTTTTATCTTGTTTTTAATGATTAGCAACAAACATTCCTTAGAGCCTGAGAGTTATTTATACTTTTTTGTATCTTCCCTAAATCCTAGTAAGACCTGTGTAAGTTGTAAGCTTCAATATATCTTTTTAGTTTAGTAATAGATAATTAATAACTCAGAAATAAGGAAAAAGAAAAAAACACCATGTGTGACCTAGCTACCACGCACCCAAAAAAGCATCCTCACCTTCCTGAGTTTTACTTACTTTACTGACAGGTGAGTTGAGTTTTATCTTAGGAGGTACTCAGATCATACAGGAAAGCTGATGACTGACCAGTGTCAAAAGTCGCTATCTTAGCCTAGTCCTAAAGTTAAACATCCTAGAATATGTAGATTAAATTAAGATTTAAATATAACTTAAAATTTTTAAA
>NW_004524635.1:3382310-3388445 GCF_000260255.1 Octodon degus
CAGGAGAGAGAAAAGAGGGTATTGGATTAATAAGACACAGAATGATATGGTTTGAATTATGGAATACAGAAGCTTTTTCCGTCTCTCTCTCACAGACAACATCTCTTCCTGGGAAGTATTTTTACTACTGCTGTTTACTCATCTGTAAAAAGACATACTTCAAATTGTATATGACATTAATAAAAAATAATATATAACAAAGTGATATGTATAAAAATGAAAAAGAATTAACCAGGTTAGTTCTTAAAACATATTCGTTATATCCTTGCACTTCAAAAAAGATGTTGGATACACATACTTTAAATCTGACATGTGGGTAGAAATTCAGAAACAATTGTGTTATCTTGAATGTCAGTAACATTGTCCTGTTACCATTTCTTTTTTTAATTAATAAAAACTTTATTTTTATTTCCTAGAACAAGCAAAATCCACATGTAAAATATTCACTTATTTAAAAAACAGATTAAAAGCACTAAGAGAATTAAAGAATATATCACATTTCAATTTTTAGCTCCACTGTATTACTCTGCATATTGTGGGGTTCTTTAACATTTTCAAGAACATTCCATGTGGGACTGTGCTATTTTCTGAAGAGAAAACATGAGAACCGAAACTGCTTTTAAGTTACCAGTCTCCGGTGTTTTGTCATAGTAGACTGAGCACATGCACAGCACCTTGCACCATAATCCTGAGTCACGGCACTGAGTAGCCTGGCATTCCTGACACCTTCACCACTAGTCCACCACAAAGTAAAGTGAAAAATTCCACCAGAAACCAGGCGTTTTCAAAGTCTCACATTTTTCTTCAGGAAATTTTCACCTCATTGTTCTCAATGACAGTTTCATCATATTCCTTTTACACAAAAGTCAGAAAGGAAGTTCAGATTTCTTGTAAGGTTGCAGAACCTAGGCTCAAAAATTGTAGAAGCAGAGTCTAGATCTCATCATGTGAGTACCAGCGCACTACCACAAGCTTGCATCGAGCATCGATCAATGAATACTCACAAAATTACAGGGAAGAAACATGACGACTAGTTGAAAAAGATTTCAGTGCGACTTCCTGGAGTTCACCAAGAAACATTTTAAAGCATTCAATTGCCTAAAAGCAAAGCAGTGAGAAATCAAGAAATGAACATGTTATAAAATTTTTCTCCATTGCATCACTGCCTACTGTGGAGTACTGTAACATTTGTAAGAAAACTCCCTATTGCATACCCTAGATCCATAACTGGATGAACACAAGACTCAGGCATGTTCAAGCTCCGAAGGAGGAGCAGGACATGTGGCCCAGACGAGTGCACTAGGATTGGTGGTAGAGGCAGAACAGGCAGCAAGTGTGGCTTGGAGTCTTGCTACCTCCTCTTCTAAGGTATCATAAATAAACAAGAAATAGGAAGGGGAAATCTTAAGGATCCTGATCAGAAACTTCAAGATTTTCTTCCTGTTAGTCTCAGCGTGAGCTTGGCGACCCCACAGGAACTCATGATGTGGAGGATCACTGCCAGGCACCAGGTGGTACTCCAGGTACTTTAGCCTCACGAAATGATGGGTGAGGAGCTTCTTGGTATTTCCAAACAAGACATGAAGGAACACATGCGTCTTTCTCAGGAATTTCCAGATGTCTTCTTCAGGGACACAATGGTTCTTCATGAGGATCACAGCGAGGACACTCATCAGGAGCCCAGTTTTAGGGTAGCCCCTACCAGGGAGAACCCTCCCATTGTTGGGGAGGTTCAGCTTGCTGATAAGATTGTAGGAGTGACGGCTGGACTCCACTTCTCTCACTTCAGCTGCGAAGATCACCTCTAGATGCTCACAGGTGCTCTTGAAAATCTCAGGAAATTGACATCTGTACCTCCGGTGGATCGCATTCACCATCTCTTTCCTGGGAATGAGCTGCTTCAAATGGAATTTTTGGAGTATGAACCACCCCAATATCTTAGACTGGCATTGACGGTCATCCGATGGAGATTCAGTGAAGAAGCTGTCCTCATAGCCACTCTCCTCACATTCCTCAGCACTGACAAGAGAGCCCTCAGCAGAAAGGCCCCCAGCAGATGGTAATCTCCCCCCATGTGCCAGGAGAGGGATCCAGTAAGCAGCACCAGGTGGATCCTGGGAGGAAAAAGACCCCTTTTCCTCTTCTTGCTCTTCTCCTGTCGCTGCTGCTCCTCTTTGTTCCCCTTGTGTTTCTGCAGCTGCTGCCTCTGCTGTTGATGACACTTCTTCCTGTGCATCCTCACCACCCTGGCCGCCTGCTCTGGCGCGTGGCCATTTCTTAGGAGCATGGTGGTGTTTGCTCTTGTGACCACGAGGCATGATGAATCTGCTTAGGCCCAAGAGAGACCTGAGCCCACTAGAGACTCGGTCCCCTGCTGACTCACAGAGACAGCCACGTTCTGCGCCCCGCACACACTGAGGTCCCCTAGAGAAAGTGAGCACTTCTGCCCTGACTATTGAAGGACCCCGAGAGGCACGTGGTAGGGCAGCTACTCTAGCACCCCCCGTGGCCTGGGGTGCCTGCTCCCACAGTCCCCTGGAAACTGGATAGTCTCCTCTCCCATTACCATTTCTAAATCCAAGACGTAAGAGCAACTTTCTCGCTTCCTCAAGAGTTTTATGTGAAGCAACAAGTACACTATAGGCAAAAGTATTATTTTTGAAAAATTTATAAATCAGTAATCATTTGTAAAAATATTCAAAGCTTTTTTTTTTTTTTTTTTTTTTTGTACTGGGGACTGAACTCAGGACCTTGTGCTTGCCAGGCAAGCACCTATTCTACTGAGCTATCTCCCCAGCCCAAAAGCATCTTAAGCATATAAAACTTCGAATGCCAGGCATGGTGGCACATGCCAGTAATCCCAGCACTTGGGAGGGTAAGGCAAGAGAATCACTGTGAGTTCAAGATCAGCCTTACTACATAGCAAGATCCTATATATATTTTTAAAAAAGCAAAAATAATAAAATTTTGAGATTAATTAAACAAAATTACACTGTCACTATGGACACAATTTGCAAGACAAACTGGTGAAAGGAGAATACATTTTTATCTTCTTCATTGTCTTAGTTCACACATTTCTGGGGAGAAAATGCTCAACACCTGAAGTTAAAGGAGGAAAAATTTATTTCATCTCACAGTTTGTAGAGGTTTCAATCCACAGTCAGCTGACTCCAAGGCAGGGTTGTGGGCAGAAGGATGTGGCAGAAGGGAAGTGGTCCTTGGCAGAACAGGTAGTAGGCAGGGAGCTTCCCTGTCCCTCTTGCCCAGCCAGGCTGCAGTCTTTTGGGTTGTGCCTCTTGCAACCAGCATGGGCCTTCATTATCCACACTGAGAACTGCTGAGCCAGTTTAGCTTCCTCACTCCCAGAACCCAACTACTACTCAAAGGCCCCACCTGTGAGCACACACGTCTGGGGCAGCTAGGTAGAAGCCACAGCGCTCAGATAGTGCTAGAGAAGGGATGAGTGGCTCTGTGGCATTGGGATCTTATATTGGCAACGTCTATAACCAAAATATTGTATTCCTCCACCAAGCTTAGTATAATGAAGCAGATGTACGTCATAGCAGTCAGCAGTGTTGGAGGAAATACTCTCCCTGCACTGCATCAAACTGGAGATAGAACTTTAAATTGTTCTTTAGGGCTGTGAGCATAGCTCAGTGGTAGAGCATCTGCTCTGGATTCAGTCCCCAGGTGTGTTATGTATCCACAAACACGTGTATGTGATGATGTAAGGATTTTAAAATTTGGATGAAGTGTTAGATTTGTTCTTGTTTCTTCTATTTTTTCTTCATGAATTTTTATGAAGATAGTGGACTGAGCGCCTGCCTAGGCAAGCACAGAGACCCGGGTTCGATCCCTGGCAGCACATGCTGCACCAGCCCCACCCCTGGACACATGGTGGCACACGCCTGTGATGCCAGTGCTAGGAAGGCTGAGTCGGGAGGATCACTATGAGTCTGAGCTGCGGAGTGAGACCCTGTACCAAATAGATTATATATAATGGAACATATATAATCAAAACCAGAACAAAAATATTTCACCATGCTTCTGTACAGCAGTCATATGTTTTTGAGCACATATTTGAAATATTAAGTTAATAAACATAATTTAAGCACATCTTAGAAAGTGAAATCATCAGTTTAGTTATGTGGCCTTTAATGTATGTGTCCCTGAAGACTTTAGAACTTACCAGCTCAGTACCTTACATCACCGTTTTACCATGATAATGGTTTTTACTACAAATGAGGTTAATTTATTTTTTCCTTTAATCTACATATCATTAAGTAATTCTGACCAAAAAGGAGAAAAAAATAAAAATCACACACTGACCCATATAGGCTTTTGAAGAAAAGTAAATTCTTCTCATATTGTCAGAACAAAAGTACACAACTCGTCTGGGACGAGAGACATACAGTTTGGTAATCATTCCCTCCCAAACATCCCAAATTTTGTACTGTTTATTTGAATTGCACATAATGTAGAAATATGCGCCATACTTTCAGAATTTATCATTCCTAATGCAAAGAATTTATGGAAGTTACTTAACTCAAATGCTTCAATTTATGTTTAAGATTATTATAATTTCTACTAAAATATTAATCACATACTTTGAAAAATTATCCTAAATCAAAATTTTAATAGCAAACCATTTCCCTTAAACCATACATCTGTGGATTGACACATCCTAACTCCTGCCTCTCGAAAAAAGGCACTTGTAAACCTAGTAATATCAGAACTTTTTAGTTGAATTGTCACTTTAATTATGGCCTATATGGCCAATTTTCAGATAGAAATATTTTTCTGGTTGATTTGTTTATTAAAAAATACAAACTGACATTCTGCTTTCCCTTAGAGAGGGTAAAAATCAGTATCAGATATAACCTTGTCTTTAATGTGCTTACATAAATCTATTCTTTTTGTAAATAAACATTTTTACTAGCCTTTGTATAAAAATTCATTTTCTAAAATCCTAGTTTAGCTGCATATACAGCTATCAGTTTTGTAAAATAAAGGGCTATATTTATTTTTTAAATGGTACAATTGTTTGCTTTCAAAAGGTAAGATTTGGGGGACTACCACCTGGAACCCCCCTCCTGTCCCTCTCTAGGACAGGAGCTTTCTTTCTCCTAAGAAATAAATTCTGCTCTAAAAAAAAAAAAAAAAAAGGAAGATTTTTTTGTACCACAGTAGCCTATTTTGTACAATACAAAGACAGATATTATAAATTATAGGGCAACTAAAAAAGCAGCCTAGAATACTTAAGATACTACTTCAGATTTCTTTTAGGCATAGGGCATTGAGATAGCAGTAATGCAACATTAGAAAATAAGAATGAAGCCAGGCATGGTGGCACACACCTGTAATCCCAGCACTGTGCAGGAGGGTCCTAGTGAACTTGAGACTGGCCTGAGCTACAAACTGAGCATAAGACCATCCTGAACCACATAGCAAGACCCTGTTTCAAAAAGACAAAAAAAAAAAAAGTATTTTTTCTTCTTATAATTCTGAATCATAGCTATTTCTCCTCTACTCCCACCCTCCCTCTTTTTTCTCCTTGTTTTTGATCAGATACATTTCCATGAAGCCTTAGGGAAATTAACCTATTTTTAGGGCATTTGACTTACAGATGCTACTTAGAAGGAAAAGCTAGAAGAGCAGGCTTTGGAGCCCTTGGGATACGAATGAAGCAAGACAATCTAGAAGGAAGAGACAAAGACTATACAAAAATAATTTCAAACATGGTAGTAGTAGATTAGATTTTAGACAAGTCACAGAGAAATGGAAAGAGGAAGAAAGAGATAGACTGGGATAAGAGAAAATTAGGCAAGAACATACAAATAGGAATCAAATCCACATAGCATTAGATGAACAGTATCATAGAGAATTTACTTTAGTAAATCTGAAGTAATGGGGAGTAAACCCAAACCTTTATGTGTGTTAGACAAGCACTCTGTCCCTGAGCTGCAGTACTAATTTTGAGACAGTCTTGCTAAAGTTGCCCAGGCTGGCATCCAGCTTGCCACCCTCCTGCCTCAGCTTCCCAAATAGCTGGGATTACAATCACACCCCAACACACCTGGTTTGACAAGTAATTCTTTAATACTTCTCTATATGGCAGAGATAAGTTGGTTATAG
>NW_004524635.1:3388545-3389640 GCF_000260255.1 Octodon degus
CAGTGTTCCCTTCTCTCTTAATTTTTTTTTTCCCCGTATTTAGCACAGGGCTACAGGGTCTCACTACACAGATCAGGACTCCTAGTAATCCTTCCTGTTTATCAGCCTCCCACGTGCTGGGATTATAAGCTTGCACCACCACGCCCAGTCTCCTTGTCTCAGTGCGCCCTGAGGGCGGGGCCAGCACTGCAGGCCAGGGATCAAACCACCACCACCACCACCCCCACCCCCACCCCTGTGCCCCGGCCCCTGTGTCTAAGCAGGTGCTTTAATCCACTGATTTCAACAGTGGGTTTCAAGAGTATATGAAAGCCATGACCCAAACTAGTTTTTAATCATTTCTGGTTGTCCTTTGCTTGCCATGCCATTTCTCCAGACTTCCTTCAGATTGTAAATTGAGTTGCCTGGCTTTTATTTATGTGTGTGTGTGTCTGTGTGTGTGTGTGTGTGTGTGTGTGGCCAGCTCAGCCCACCAGGGGGCGGAGCTGGCTGGCATGTGGTGTTGGGGATTGAACTGTGGTCCCTTTGCTTTGCTAAGCTTGTTCTAAGTAGGTGCTTTAGACCACTGAGCCATCTCACCAGCCCCGAGTTGCCTGGCTTTTGTCCCTCTTTTCTCTAGATTTTTTTATTTTCCTGAATGTGTTTTTTTCCTGTATTGAATGACTGTTAAGACAGTGTGCACAAAATATTGTCCAAGTAGTGATCATATAAATACCAGCTTGTGAATTTAAGAGTAAGTTAGTGTAATCTACCACCAAGGATTTGTTACACAAGAAGGTAATTTAAGAAGGAACATTGGGTAACAACCCCATTACTGATTCCTAAAACACTTTTCTAATAGCACTTCCCTAATCAGAAACTATAAGATACGAGAAAACTATAGTTTATCCTTCAGTATTCACCCCTTCATCCTTACAGTCAGCCTTTAATCTCATTTTCCAACATTTTTAGTAAATTAATATTTTCATGTCAGGTTACAAAAAGGTGACCTGACAATGTCTTTAATCAGCACACTCTCACTTAGAAGTGATGCTTAGTGAAATAAACATGTTTGCTCCCATTTTACCATGCAACTTTTACTAATGTACCTCTTTA
>NW_004524635.1:3389965-3391519 GCF_000260255.1 Octodon degus
GACCTAAGTCTGTCCTTCTCTATGGCAGAGTAGTACCTCACTGTGTGTGAACACCACGCTTCTTCATCCATTCCTCTGTTGATGGGCACATGGGCTGTTTCCAGAATTCACGTGTTATGCATTCTGCTGCTATGAACGTGGAGGTTCATACATCACTGTGCAAGATGCTTTCCACTCTTCTGAGAAGATGTGGAGAAGCTAAATGGGTCAAATGGAACATCTAGTCTTAACTTTTGAGTGATCTCCACAGTGGTTTCCATGGTGGCTGTGCCAGTGTACACTCCTGGTAACAATGGAGGAGGTTCCCTTTTCCCCACAGTTTCACCAGCATTTGTTATTTGTTTGGTGGTTTTTGTTTGTTTGCTTGTATTTTGTTTTTTGGTTTGGGGGATTTTGGATTTTGGGGTTTTGGGGGTACTTGGGGAGGGTTGGGGGTTTTTTTGTTTGTTTTGTTTGTTTTTGTTTTTTGTTTCTTTTTCTGAGACAGGATCTTGCTGTGCAGTTCGGGCTGGCCCTGCGCCCACTTTGTAGCCCAGCTGGTCTCAGACTTGCAAGGATCCCTAAGCGCTGTACTCGCCACACTCAGCCTCCTAAGGCATGTGTCCCCATGCCCATCATTTGTTGATTGCTTGATGACAGCCATGCTTCCTGGAAGGAGATGAAATCTCAGTGTTGTTTCAATTTGAATTTCTCGAATGACCAGTAATGTTGAACCTTTTCTCATACGTTTATTTGGTGTCTGTATTTCTTCAGCTGAGATGCATCTGTTCATTTCACATGCCCATTTTTGAATTGGGTCTTTAAATTTAGGGGTCTAGTGATTCTTTGGAGGCTTGTATTGTATTTCCAATGGCAATATATCAGTTCTTGCACTGCCTGACAGAGGATTGTCATTTACCGAACAATATTTGTATGCCTAGTTTAATTTAGCTGAGAAAACCTGAATTGACCACCTGCTGTATTCAAAGCAAGAAGCAGAATCACACCACCAAGTCAACAAGACAACTTCTCCCTTAAGGAAACTCTGTACTGTTGCTTATGTTCTGACAGTGAAGGGAGGTATAAAAAAGAAACAAAATATTCTGAGCAAAGAGAAAAAGGTGGTGTTTTCTAAGGGGGAAGGCCTCCATAGAGAGGGCCACATCTGAGCTGAACGTTGCAGTTGCATCTTAAATCTTCAGAGACCCCCTGAATCAGTTCATTTGACACCATGTTAATTATCAGTGGGGCTGTTTAAAGGGATGTAGAATATAAAAGAGGAATTGCATAATAGTGGCTAAAAAGAAACATATCATACTCAATTAAAACTTTGCTAGTGGTGTAACCCTTGATGATAACACCCATGAATCTTGTCTAATCTGTGGAATAAAAGAAATAAATCTGTCCAACTGAAAAATAAAAAAATAAAATAAATAAATAAAATAAATTTAGGGGTCTAATTTTTTTAAGTTCTTTGTATGTTCTAGAGAGTAGTCCTTTGTTGGAGGAATAGCTGGTAAAATTTTTCCCATCTGTGAGTTATTGCTTCACTCCGCTGGTGGTTCCTTTTGCTAT
>NW_004524635.1:3392643-3404018 GCF_000260255.1 Octodon degus
TAGTCTTTTAATTATTTTTTCAGTTTCATTGACTGATACTGTTTTATTTAGAATTGTTGTATCTTCTTGGTTCAGCTTTGGGGATTCATATGCAAGAAGAAATCTGTCCATTATTTCTATGTTTTCCATCTTAATAGAATACAGGTTCCCAAAGTAAATATTGATAATATTCTGGATTTCTACACTGCCTGTTGTTTCATTCCTACTTTTCTGCTATTGCTTTTGTGACACTTCTATCTTCTGATCTTCATTGATTACAATTACCCTTATGTTATTCTTCGTGTCATCTAGCAGCTGCTGGATGGGTTTCTCATGGTCCCTTGCCATTTTAAGAAATCTTTCATTTGATAATCACTAATCATAACCCTGTCTTGAAGATCTCATATTCTATCTCCACATTGGTTGATTCTGCTGTTTACACTTTCAAGAGAATTTTTAATCTCCTGGATATCTATTTGAATCTGGTCTATGGAATCCAGTTCTTTTTTATGTTGAGTATTCATGGTTTCATCACTTTCTTAAGCTCTTTTTCACTTATATGTTCTCTAATTTCTCTAATCATGCCCTTCATTATGGTCATCATCTCTTTAGTTATCTGTATAACTGTTTCTGTTTCTCCCTCCTTGTTTCTTTTTTTTTTTCTACTTTTGTGTCCCCTCCTAGTATTTAAGAAATTTCACCTCAGTGCCCCCAGATGTGCCATGGGCAAGCTGAAAGTCTGAAGTTACATCTTGATTCTGCATTTCCTCATTTTTTTATTTCTTGTTGTTATTGTTTATTTTGTGCAGTGATGCTTGTAAATTGCTTGTGGCAGGTAGCTTTATTACTGGTGTCAAGACCTATTTAGTAAATGACTCCTTTTTAGAGATACCTTCCAGGTATAGCTGACTCTTGGCCTTTGAGTCTATCCCTCAAGATGCATAATCCTCCCTCTTCTGTTTATTAGAGGTGAGAGCATGACACCTATCTGGCCTAGCACCCAGTTGTTTGATAGTAGACTGTGATATTGTTTATACCCCCCCCCCCGACAGTCTAGCTGTTGGCATATAAGGAAAATCAACTGATGAGAGCAAGTGTGTTACCTTGGCTACAGCAGTCACCAGTAATGTCAAACACATACTGGAAAATAGCAAAATGTGATAACTAATAATGTGCCACTCTTAACTATATGTATAAGATTTTTATAGTTACATAACAAAATCTATGACAAAACAGAAAATTATATACAGTAAATATCCACTCAATAAAGCATTTTACCCTATGGAAGAAAAGTGAAAGGAAGACTAGGGAAAAAATAGAAAAATAAAAGAAAAAAAGAGATTTAGAACCAATGTTAAAGGTCAGAGGAAGATTATCCAAGCTTCAAGAAACTGGTGAATAAGACAGAAAGGAAGGAAAGAATTTTAAAAAACAAAATAGAGATAAAACAAAATACAAACAATGTTCACCCACACAAAGAAACAAAAACAGAGCTCAGATCTATGCTGGATAATTTCAGCAAACTGGCAGTAGCATTAGGGCATAGTATTGGATCTAGGATTTTCAAATCCATGGATAGCCATGGAACGTCCCCTGTGGTCATGGGGGTGGGGCCAGAGTCATTTACCTTATAATACTCTGAGTGTCTCATGCCAGCCTTCCCAAGCTCCCTGACCATGGACATCTCCTGTAATTGTCCCTTACTCAGACCCTGTGGAAGCCCTTAGGTGAAGCCAACTTGAGGCTGCCCTGAGGCCTGGGCCCCACTAGCCCCCTCTTCAAGTGACATCTGATGAAGCACACTCTACAGGGGACACAGCACAGGCTTGGACTGAAGTCACTCCTTAGCTGTTGTAGCACACAACATCCACTGCTCGATACACTGGTGTGTTTCTGGAAGCCTGTGGAGTTGCCTGCTTTCACTGGGTCTCTGTAACTTCGAGCTTCCTTTTTCATGGCTTGGGCCAGGAGCTAGGGTAAAAGTACAGGTTGCCTCTTCCTTTCGTACATTGTAGTCTGTTTCTTCAATGGCTCTGTGGGCTTCATTTTTTCCTTCTAAGTCCTTCTGGAATCCCAAGAACCCAGCTCTTCTTTCTTCCTTCTCAAAGTTGTTACTTTCCAGTGTCTGTATTCCAGACCTTGGAGAGGATGATGTTTTTACAGCTTTCTGCTTCAACATCTGCCTGGAAGTTTTCGTGGATGCCTTTTAATGGAAAATTTGTAATGGACAATATTAGAACAGCTATTTCATTTTTTGACTTTGTTTTTATTTATAAGGGTCTCAAATAGGGGTCAGGGAGATGGCTCAGTAGAATAAGCGTTTGACTGGCAAGTGCAAGGGACTGAGTTCAATCCCCAGTTCCGCCAAAAAAAAAGGGTGGGGGAAAGGGTCTCAAATATTATAGGTCAGTTAGCCTAAGTACAGTAGTAACAATGACTATCATTAAGCATTTCTCTCCACTTAGTATTTAAAATACATTTCATTTTTTCAGAACTCAGTGCAGGAATGCTAGAGTTTGAGCTAGAGTTTGACTTCTAGAGTTTGAACCCCTGTAACATTAACTTTGCAATCTAAAGTATTGAGATCTTAAGTTCATATAATTTTCTTTGTTTTCATACTTTTCCTGTTATTTTCAAAAATCATGGGTTTTCTTGTATATATTTTTATTTATTTCATATTTTCTTTACTCTCTAAAATTACTATTGGAATTGACTCAGTTTTGAGGATTTGAATTTCTGTGAACTTGACATGTGTGTCTGTTTCTTTAAGATGGGAGTAATAATAGTTTCCATATCAGATAACTGTGAATATTAAGTTAGGTAATAAACTCAGGTCACTGAGAACTGCATCTCATATATAAACATTGCATAATTATTTACCTTTTTTTTTTGGTTACAACTTCCTACAATATATAGTATTTTTTAACTTTATAAATATAGAGTATTTTTCTCATTATTATGCACACAGAGTTTGGAAATTTGCATGGTACTTATGAACTCTCTGCTACTCTCAGAATCACTGTTACGTATGATATAGTATTAACCAAGAAAGTGGGTATTCAGTCAACACTATAAGTACTGTAAATTTATTGTATTAATAATAGAATTACTCACTATTGGGCAGCCAGCTGATTCATTCAGGACCCCTGCTGCCTCTCAGGAGCTGTTCCTATTCCCCATCTCCCATTGCCCTACTCCAATAAATTTTCCTGGTTATAAAAAATGAATTATTCATTATGTTATTTAATTTATGCTAAAAGAGATTTTACTTGTAAGCTTCATTGAGCTATTTAAGGAAACAAATAATTACTCTAGATAGTTATGACACTTAGTATTTCATTATATATCTATCAAATTACTAGAAAAATAAGTCACTTTATACATCAAGAAATATAAAATTTCATATTTCTTTCCTGAATGATGAAGGACTCCATATAAAACTCTCATTTTAAAAAACCTTCCATTTCACACTTGTTAAATATACATATACTATCTCTTAACAGATTTTCTCTGAGAAGTATAAAACCTGTATAAAAATGTAGACAAAAAGGAGAGACTGTTCTTGTGTTTATGTTTGTGTCACTGTCTTTAATAGTAAATGTTATTGTCATTTCCAAGTAAACTATTGTTATTATATGGTTTACATGGAATCCATTAAGTATGTCAGCTGTTTTGCCTCTGAATTAATTGTTGATAAGTATGAGATACTTTTGCATTTACAAAGAAGTAAATCATGTCTAGGAAATATAGATTCATTGGGCATCTGTTGTCTTCTCTCTCCATGAATAATGAATTATAAAGTGTTTACCTAAGTCCCACACAATGATTGTAAGATCAGTGTTCAAGAGTAGCTATTCTGGAATTATATCTGATTTGGGGAGACTGATGTCACTGATAGGGTAATTAAGAAAGCCTTTATGCTGATTTTGGTGCACATATTGGATATGTGTTCAATGTATTAAAATAGTGGGAATTTTGCTTAAATAGTGAAAGTGATTTGTTTTGTATTTCTGCCTAAGTTTGGATACCAGGTCATCTTCATTTTTACCTCAGTTTGATAATCAATTTTTAATCTACATATTACTGGAAAATTTGTCCAGTCTACAAAAAGTCATTTTTAGAAAAGTCATAGAGGGCTTTTTCAAAACTCTTTTATTTTAAATTATCTTTGTTTTTAATGTCTTGTTGAAATCCAAACCTTTTATTGTGAATTTCTCTCTATGTCCTTGTTTCTCTGCATGTCTCTCTCCCTTTGGTTTTCCCTCCCTATGAGAAAGCGAAAAAAGAAATCCCTGTGTCTTATTTGTAATAATTGACATGTTTTCTATAATATATAAGATTGTTATAAATATTTGAATGTAGATCAATGAACTCTTCTAAAGGGTTATATTTTTTTACCTTTTATTTTGGCGTATATTGTACAATGTGGCCTCACAATAATATCATCCCTGTGACCTATTAAAAGGTGGAAAAACACATAACAAATGGCACATCAGAATCATACAGAAAAATAATCATATACTAACACTCAAAGATGACAAAACACACAGCGTAATGTAAAAGCAACTCAGCCAGAATATTCCTGAAGCTTCAGGCAGTAGAACAAATCAAAAGAGAAATGAATTTTGGAGAGTTTTTCTTTAGTTGGTTGGTTTGGCGTTGGGTTTTTTGTTTGTTTGGGTTTGATTTGGTTTGTATTATGGTTTGTGTTTAGTTGTCCCCCTAAAGCCTCATACAGTCATGGGGCCGGGACTTCTAGAGTTTGGGATTAACTCGTCATCCACTGGGATTATGGGTCTTACTGTTGCTGGAATTATGGATGTGAGTACTGCGTCTAGCTGGGGGCATATAGCCTGAATGCAATACAAGAGAGACAGCCCTCGTCTCTGTTGCCATTGTTGTTGTTACTCTTCCCTTCCCTCTCTCGCTTTTTGCTGCTACCATGAAAGATTGCTCTCTGCCATGTGCCCTCTGCCTTGGAGCCAGCCGAGTATGAACTGAAATCTCCAGTAACTGTGAGCTAAATAAACCTTTCCTTACTTCATTTTGAGTGTCGGGTATTTGTCTCTGCAACAAGAGTAACTGAGACAGTTTGGATCCGTTCACTTCAGTTCAGTTTAGCTGCGTTCTTTGTGGTGAACCCAGAAGCTTGGGCACTTGCTCTACTATTTTAAGCTACATCTCCAACCCTTTTTATTTTGAGATAGCATCTCACAAAGTTGCTCGGGTTGGCATCAGGCTTTGTTCCTCTTGCTTCAGCTTCATAAGTATCTGGCACTCCCAAGTCTGCAGCCATTGTTTCAGGAGAAAAAGGTGGAAAACAAACAACTATAGAAAGAACAAAAATTAATGAAAAAAAAAAAACTGTTGATTATAGATATGTTCCTAATAGTATTAAGTTTTTAAAAATTGAGAGGTTAATTATTGTTCCCTTATGAAATCATACAGAGTACCCTGTTTGATAGGTATTGGAAGTAATCTGCTGATATGTTATAGGAAAGAGCGCTGGAATTAGATAAGATGAACTACATAATGAGACCATCTCAAAACAAATAGGGTCAGACAGGGCCGGGGAGATGGCTCAGCAGAATAAGCGCTTCCCTGGCAAGCACTAGGGCCTGAGTTCAATCCTCGGTTCCACCAAAAAAAAAAAAAAAAAAAAAAAAAAAAAGGGGGGGGGGGGGGGGCCGCAGAGAGATAGCTCAGCAGCATAAGTGCCTGCCTGGCAAGTGCAAGATCCCAAGTCCAATCCCTGGTTTAAAAAAAAAAAAATTAACAGATAAATACTGTTTTTAAGGAAGAGATGATTGTGTAAGATACATAGCGCTGTCTATATCTTAAGGTATTTTAAACAAAATAATGCAATTAAGAAATAGTATATACTATATTTTTTTTTTTTTTTTTTTTTTTTTTTTTGCTTTTGTTGTGACAAATTACCAGAAATTTATTAGCTTAAAACACTAATGACTCTCTTACGGTTCTAGAGGGCAAAGATTAAAATTAAGATATTAGCCTGACTGAAGTCTTTCTAGAAAGTTCAGGAGAAAACGCTTTTTCTTGCCCTTTACGATTTCTGGAGGCCAACTGCACTCTTGGCGCACTGCCCCTTCTTCACCTCACTCGTTCCTTATGACCAGATCTGAACCTCCTTCCCTTTCTTATAAGGTCCCTGTGATTATGTTGGGCCCAGCCTGATCTCCTTGGAAGATGATCGCACAGTCTTTAACTGCATCACAAGACTGTTTTACCACAGTGGTAGCATTCAGTTTCTGTGGACGAGAATGTAGGCACAGGACAGGCAGCATTCTGTCCATCGCAGCTATACATGCCTGTATGAGCTTTCGTGTAACAGCACATACATTAAAACCTTCTTCGTCCAGCGTTGCCTGAGAATAAGCCATACTAGACAAATAAGCTTTCTTTATCCTTACAGTCTTATCTTTTAAACTTCTTTATTTATGGAAAATGTTCTAAGAGGTACTCACCTCCTTTTCTCATTTAAGGAATGGGGGCTTTCACTGTATCAGTTACTGAGTTGTGATTGAAATACAGCTATAAATGTAAATGTAGATGTAAGTTGTTTAAAGCACAGAACTCAGCATAATTCCCTGCAGTGAAACTTGGATTTACTTTAAAGAGATTGTTTCATCATTTGGTTCTTTGTCACAAATGTGGTAAAGGATGTCTATGTTGCCAGCCCTATAAACAACATAATGTGATAACCCTTCTGCAAAATTGAGTCAGAAATCAGACCAGTCTTCTCTGGATTGAGAAGAAAAGTGTACTTTCTCAGCCTCTGATAGCTCATCTGATAGTTGCCAGTCCTTTGCTAACTGTCAGTACTTAAAACAACATTTCTGATTTCTGAATGACTAATGTCTAAGGACTGGAATCAGCCCCTTCTTATTTTGTATGTATTCTTTTCATTTCCCCTAGGCTTGTTAGTAGAGTCTGGAAGAGAAAACTGTTTCCAAACTTGTAGTTAGTTATGTGCCCTAATTATAGAATATCACTTTTTCTGATATGATCAGTTTGGGATTCTCTTTTCCACTTAAATAGAAAACAGTAACAATAAAAATATTGATGTTGGGTTGCTTAGAACATTCTGTGCTAAGTACTTGCGGTTTTTTGTTGTTGTTTGTTTTTTGTTTTGTTTTTTAATATATTTGGTTGTTACAGAGTCTCACTGTGCAGCTCAGACTCATAGTGGTCCTCCTGCTTTCAGCCTCCCTAGTGCTGGGATAACAAGTGTGCTCCACTCCACTCAGACTCTTTCACTGGCTCAGCCCACCCTAGGGGTGGGACTGGCACAGCATGTGGTGTCGGGGATTGAACTGCGGTCCCTGCACTTGCCTAAACTTGCCTAAGCAGGCACTTTAGTCCACTGAGGTATCTCACCAGCCCCTTGTTTTTTTTTTTTTTATTATTGGTCAGTTTTTAAAGTCACTTATGAAATAATTTTTAGGAAAGTTCAGTAAAGTAGTATGGCGGAGAAAGATAGGATATCTTCTACTTCCTCCAGATGTTCTCCAGTTCAATTTGCTTTTGAAATGTGGTTCTAAGATGATCTCTTAGTTCAAGGAACAAGAAGGTATTACAGTTCATCAGAGAGATACTTGTCTGTTGGAGCACTAGCCCATACTGTGTTTATATTTGCTCAACAGACAGTGAGCTTCTTCTGTATATCAGGCACTACATTAGACATTGATTAAAAGAAAACACTTCAGGAGTAATCTACAGTGTGGTAAGGTCCTCCCATGGCAAATATGGTATTAGAAGTAGGGATATGATGAGGAATTTTGAAAAGATCATAGTTTGCCATAAACTAGGTAAATGTGCAGCACTCCTTAAAACTTAACATGAATTTTTACACCTTTAAAAGGTGGTAATTATGGGACTTTATCAATAAAACATTTAACAATAGACAGTCTGCCTGTTTGATTTAATAACAACTTTCAAAATAAAAGTTGACAAGTATCACCAAAGTAGTTACCTTTGATCAACATCATAGAACATTTCAGCATAAAACTTTGCCCAGAAAATTTATAAGATCCTTTGCAAACTCATGTTTTATTATTTTTATTACTTTTTATCCAGCTGTATACCTGTTTCAGTTTTAATGAAATGTCTCCACTTCAAACACATTATTCTTTATCTTTCTCTCTTTAAAATAAAAAAATAAAATGGTATCTGATACACTGAAAAAGAAAACACCATTTTAGTCAACAGTAAAATACAAACAATCTTTAGTTTAAAAATGGGAAAAAGACATGATATACCATAGAGGTTATCTAGATAACACATCATCACATAAAAAATTGTTGAGCATTATTACCAATTTGGGAAATGCAAATAAAAGCCATGGTGAAAAATCACTACACTGTAACAGAATAGCTAAAAACATGCCAATTACACCACGTGCTGGCAAGAATGCAGAGAAATTGGACCACACTGCTAGTGGGAATATAAAATGGTACTGTCACTCTAGGAAGGAGTATAGCAATTTCTTATTATACTGAGTATGAGTTTTTCAGTAAATGTAAGTAAAGCCAAATTCTGTAAACTGCTTTAGCAGATGATTGACCTGTGTTAGTTACTTTTTCATTACTGAAACGAAATAACACCCACAAATTAAAGGAGGGTTGATTTTGACTCACAGTTTGCAGAGGTTTCAGCACGTAGCTGGCTCCAGGGCAGGACAGCATGGCAGAGGAGAAGCAGTCCATGGAAGGGTGGGCAGGAAGAAGCATCAGTGAGCCTCCTTTTCCCTTTTGTTCTATTTAGGCTATAAGTTTATTGGTTAGTACTATCTACACCCAGCATGGTATTTCCTGTTATCTACACCCAGAACTTTGCTAAACCAGTCAGTTGACTAATTTAGTTACCATATACCCTTCAACCATATTCATGTACCCTAAATCCAGCCACCTCTGAAAAGCCCCACCTATAAGTACATGAGGCCCTACAGGGTCATCTGCATATGCACCATAGCAGAACCCAAGGAAGAAATTGTGAAATTTTCCAGTTTATAGGCAGTTGGTCAGAAATTCTGGAGGTTCCGACTTGGAATTGATGTCTAAGGTAGAAGGCAATCTTGTGGGACTGAGCCCTTAACCTATGGGAGCTGACCTAACACCAAGTAGATCATTATCATAATTGAATTAAATTAGTTGCTGTTAAATTTGTTGTTGGAGGTAAGTCCTGTCCCACATTTGATCACAGACACATGCTGTACATGAGAAAAGGAAAAACTATTTGGTTTTTCTTATCCTGTATAAGCATAATTGTTCTTCGCTGAATAGTTAAACACTTAGTATATCCATGTTGTGGAATACTACTCAGCAACAAAAAGGAACAAACTATTGACATATATATCACCATGGATGGATCTCAAGGGAATTATTATACAGAGTGAAAAGAGCTAGTATTATCAGTTATCTAATATGTAATTCTGTGTATGCAGACTTAGCAGTGCCAGCATTTTACGGATGAGGAGCAGTTGTGGCTATCAAAAGTAGCACAAAGGATATTTGTGATGAAACTGTTCTATGTCTTGACTCTGGTGATGATCACACATGCAATAAGATAACAGAACTGAGAATGTACAGGTGTGAGTGCACATAGAATGGGTCAGATCTGGAAAGGGTCAGGCTACAGTGTTACTGTCATATATTTAAACAGGCTGTTGCTGTTGGAAAAAGTGGAGTGAAGGATATACAGTACGTGGTTTTGGTCTTCCAATGGATCCTATATTTTTAAACAAAAACAAAAACCAGAATATAGGCAAACAGGCTGAGTAAAACATTAGCTTTTGGGGTCAGTAAAATTCTGGCTCTGCCACTTACCACCTTGAGCCAGTTCTTTAACTTTCCTGTGCTTCAGTTTCTTTTTTAAAGTGGATGCACTACTTCTCTCCATGAATTGCTTAAAGGTTAGCTCAAAGTAACAAGTTAATATCTAATAGGGTTTTTTAATGTTGTTACGTGCAGCCCACTCATTATTTACATTGAATCATAAAAATATTTTGTCCTTTCACTTTAATCTCTTCACTTATATCCTATCACTATTAAAAGCATAGGCAGTAAGGGCCAGCCAAATAGCTCAGTAGATTAAAGCATCTGCAAGCAGGTTAAGGGGCCAGGGGTTCTATCACCAGGCCTGCTGTGCCACCCCTTCCCCAGGGCGCACTGAGACAGCGATGGAGACTGGGCATGGTGGCGTGTGCCTGTAATCCCAGCTCTTGGGGGGCTGTAAACCAGAGAATCACTACAAGTCCGATCTAGTAGTGAGACCCTGAACACCCTGTAGACCCTTCCCTAAAAATACAGAAAAAAAATATATATAGGCAGTCTGACTTCTCTGAAGAGGTTTTAATATCATTAAGTAGTCTGCTTCATTTACTGTCTAAGTAGTCTCTGTCTTTCATGAGTTTGCTCTTGTCCTAGTTTCCTGAGTTGAACACTTATCTTATTAAATGTCTTTTTTCCTTTATATTACTGTAATACATTTGAAACTGTAGATACTTTACTAGTATCTTTTACTGCTGTTTTGGCTAAATCACCAACATTGATACTGGCAACTAACATTTTCATTGACATTTAACTGCAAATGGGAGGGTTTTTTTTCTTTGAAGAATCATTTGTAAATTTGTGGCTTTCCAAATACCAAATGGGGAGAACTTTCAGATATGGGTTCTAACTTTTGTGCTTTGGTTGTTTTTTTGTTTGTTTGTTTGTTTGTTTGTTTTGTAATATATTTTAGTATAGAGTCTACAGGGTCTCACTGTACAGATCAGACCCATAGTGATTCTCCTGTTTTCAGCCTCCCAAGTGCTGGTATTACAGGCGTGTGCCACCTCGCCCAGTCTCAATCACCATCTCAGCGCACCCCAGGGCCGGGGCTGGCATGGTAAGCCAGGGATCAAACCCTGGCCACTGTACTCTGCTAAGCAGGTGCTTTAATCCACTGAGCTATCTGGCCAGCCCTATGCTTTGGTCTAATATCAATTCTGCAAAGTATCTCAAGCTTCCTTTGTGGCTTAGCACATTATCATTTTGTTGTAAATGTTTGAAAAGAATATATATTCAGCTATACATATATATGTTGTTGAATGTAGAAATCTATCTTCATTTATTCGATTGATTTTGTTTGATCACATCTTCAGTATCTGCCTTAGTTTTCTCTTGCTGAGTCAAAATACCCAGCATCCAAGTTAAAGGAGAAAAGATTTATTTGCCTCAGAATATATAGAGGTTTCATTCCATAGCTGGCTAGCTGCAAGAGAAGGTGGCCTGGCAGAAGAGTGTCACAGAAGAAAAACAGTCTATGTCACAGAGAGTTGAAAATGTCTCCATGATTGTAGATGTGTCATTTCTCATTGTTCTGCCAATTTTTAC
>NW_004524635.1:3404718-3406034 GCF_000260255.1 Octodon degus
AATCATAATATGAATAAGTATCATTAAAATATATTTGTTGCTTACATAAGACTTATATAGCTAAAACTAATTTAGACTTTTCAATTGAAATTTTGAAATAATTAACTATTTCGAAATTCCATATTAAGAAAGAATAGTGATCTATCATAGGGAAAGGTAAGTTATACTAATAGTACTTCAAATATTAGAGTTTAATAAGCAAAAAGTTTGATAATTATAACTAATATAGTAACAGAGTTAATTTTTGTCTCAGTAGCATTCCTATAATTGCATCAAGTATAAATTCAGTCCCTAAAACATTATCTAACATGACTCTTCATCAAAAGCATAATGTCCTAGTTTTGCTCTTAGCATTATTTTTCTGTTCCCAGAATAGTAGGTTATGAGTGATGACATTTGTTTATTACTTGTTCTCATTACCTAAGGAAAACACAAGCATATTCTATCCACTGGTCTGAACGGTTTGGTCTAATAAAAGATGTATCTGCATTTTCTCTAGGTTACCTTCCGAACAAGAATCTATCACTGTAATATTAACAGCCAAGGTGTGATCTGTCTGGATATCCTAAAAGATAACTGGAGTCCAGCTCTCACCATCTCTAAAGTCCTTCTCTCCATCTGCTCACTTCTCACAGATTGCAACCCTGGTAAGAGACATTAACTAGTATTAACGTGCAACTCTCCTCAGGATTTATATGGCAGGTTTTAGAACTTGCTTACTGATACCAGCGCTACTACTAATGCTACTATTACTGATTTTAACTTTCCATACTGTGTAACCACTTTTTTAAATTGGATCTTCTCGTTGTAATAGAGACCTATTATTTGCCCCCAAAAAAGGAATAAAACATAATGTGATAAAAATGGGTGAAAGGATGATAGCTCAGTGGCATAAGTGCCAGCCTCGCAAGCACAAGGTCCTTAGTTCGATCCACGGTACAAAAAAAGTTGATGAAAAATAATTTCAGATGAAAAAATACATTTCAAGAAAGCATTACATTCTCCTACGAAATAATAAAAATTCAAATTGAATAGGATAATCTTTAATTAGATGCCTACCAGAAGATGTTAATTTGAGAAATAGAAGCTATTAAAATCTAATAACAACCAAGCAGCACCATATATATTTACCTTTTAGCATCTTAATAGCCATGTATCCTGACAAGCTATTGGAGAAAAAAAAGCTGAACGCTCCTAAAGTAAAAAATACAACTTTCCAGGAAAGCTAAAGAGATTATTTATGGTCTGGCTTCTGTGGCTTGCTGCCATCCCTTGCCACTGAAGTTCTTAGCCCTTCATATTCCTAAAATGTGGTC
>NW_004524635.1:3407154-3410172 GCF_000260255.1 Octodon degus
CGTCTGTTGTTTCCACAATTTAGCTATGACAAATTGTGCTCTATCAACATGGGTCCACATGTATCACTCTGGTATGATTTCAGTTCTTTTGGAAAAATAACTAGGAGGGGAAAACTGGCTTGAATGGACCCTCCAAACCTTGTTTTTTGAAGAATCTCAATACTGATTTCCATAATGGTTATGCCACCAATAGTAGAAAAGGGTTCCTTTTTCCTCACAGGCTTTGCAGCATTAGATATTGGTTGACTTCTTGATGATAGCCATCTTTCTTATGTAAGATGGTATCAGCATTGTTTTAATTTGCATCTCTTGAATGAACAATGATGTTGAACACTTTTTCACGATGTTGTTTTTTTTTGGGGGGGGGAGGGGGGACTGGGGATTGAACTCAGGCCCTTGCACTTGCCAGGGAAGTGCTTATTCCACTGAGCCATCTCCCTGGCCCTGAACACTTTTTCATATATTTATTTGCCATTCGTATCTTTCCATTTGTGAAGCATATATTCATATCAGATACCCATTTTTGGATTGGGTCTTTGAATTTTGGAGGTCTAATTTTTTTTTTAATTCTTTATATGTTCTATATAGGAGTCCTTTTTCTGAAGGACAGTCTACTATAATTTTCCCAATTCATGAGTTCTCTTTTTACTCAGTTGTTGGTGATTTCTTTTGACTTGTAGAAACTTCTCCAAAAAATGAGATCCCAATTGTTGATTCTTTGAAATATTTCCTGTGCAGTTTGACTTTTGTTCCTGAACTCTTTACCTAATGTTCTTAAAGTTTCTACCTGTTTCCTCTTCCAGAAGATTTAGCGTTTGAATTTTAATATTTAAATCTTTGATCCATTTTGACTGTCGTTTTGTGCATAGTGATATTCATGAGTCTATTTTAAGCCTTCGGCATGTGGAAAGCCAATATTTCCAGCACCATTTATTACAGAAGCTATCCTTCTTCCAATGAGCATGTTTGGCCCTTTTGTCAAAAATAAGGTGGCTGAGTGTTCTTATAGTTGTGTCTGCATCTTCTAATCTGTTCATTGATCCTCAGGCCTGTTATTTTGCCAGCACCATATTGATTTTATAGTGACTTTGTA
The DNA here is from genome assembly GCF_000260255.1 of Octodon degus. Taxonomy (NCBI): domain Eukaryota; kingdom Metazoa; phylum Chordata; class Mammalia; order Rodentia; family Octodontidae; genus Octodon; species Octodon degus. Next base: position 3,408,248 of record NW_004524635.1, read on the forward strand.
CTATAATTTGAAGTCTGGGATTCTGATGCCTGTCTTTCCTTTGTTACCCAGGATTGCTTTTGCTATTCTAGGTCTCTCTAATTCCAGGTGAATTTTAGGAATGTTTTTTCTAGATCTGTGAGGTATACTAATAATATTTTAATTGGGATTGCATTGAACCTGTATAATAGTTTTGGAAGTATGGCCATTTTCACAATCTTGGTTGTTCCTATCCAGGAGAAGGAATATCTTTCCATTTTCTGAACTCCACTTCAATTTTTTTTTTCAGAGTACTATAATTTTTGCTGTGCAAATCTTTTAATTCCTTTGTGAAATTGATTTTGAAATATTTCATTTTGGAGAGTATTATTGTAAAAGGAATGGTTTCCCTAATTTCTTTCTCAGAGCATTTATTGTTTTTGTGTAGAAATGCTATTGATTTTTGAGTGTTGATTTTGTATCCTGCTATGCTACTGAATTTGGTTATTAAATCTACAAGTCTGTTAGTGGAGTTTTTGGGGTCTTATGTGTACAGTATCATGTCATCCATAATGAATGGTAATTTCACATCTTCCTTTCTAATCATTGTTTCTTTTATTTCTTTTTCTTGTCTAATTGCTCTGGCTAATGTTTCCAGAACTATATTGAACAGGAGTGGTTGACACTAAGTATCTTTGTCTTGTTCCTGATTTAAAAGTAAAGGCTTTCAGTTTTTGTCCATTTAGTATGATGTTAGCTATTGGTTTGTCATAGATAGCTTTTATCAGGTTGAAGTAGAGTCTATCTATTCCAATTTTCTTCAGTTTTTCTATCATGAATGAGTGCCAAACTTTGTCAAAATTTTCTCTGCATCTATTGAGATGATTGTGTGATTTTTATCTTTGACACTGTTGAAGTTTATTACCTTTATGGTTTTGTGTATATTTATTTGGTACAGAGTCTCACTATGAAGCTTGGGCTCATAGTGATCCTCCTATTTCAGCCTCCCCAGCACTGGGATTACAGACATACACTACCACACCTGTTTTTGTACTTGCATATATTAAGCCATTTCTGCTTTCCTGGAATGAATCCCAGTTGGTCATGATGTATAATCTTCTTGATGATTTGCTGCATTCTGTTTATTAGTATTTTATTGAGGATTTTTGCATCTGTGTTCATTAGGGAGATTGGCCTGTAATTCCTTTTTGGTTGGGTCCTTCTCTGGTTTTGGTATCAGAGTAATACTTGACTCCCTGAATTAGTTTAGGAAAATTGCTTCCCTTTCAATTTCTTTGAACGGTTCGAGAACAGTTGGCATTCGGTCCTCCCTAAATTTCTTATAAAATTCAGCTATGAATCCATCAGGACCTGGGCTTTTCTTTGTTGGTAGGTTTTTTTATTACATTTTCAATTTCTTTTTTTTTTTAATTGAAAAATCTTTATTGCAAAGTTTCCTGTGGTGACACTCCCTCCTGAGCTGGATCCCAGCTAAGGAGGCTGAGGCAGAAGGTCACAGGTGAGCCCCAGCCTGGGCAACTTGGTGAGACCTGTCTAGAAACTTTCCTCAAGGGCTGAAAACATAGCTCAGAGCAAACGCTCTGGGTTTATTCTCTTGTTAACAAGCAAAGATACAAACAAACCTTCTATGCCAGCTATGATGATCATTAAAATTTCAAAGTACAGCTTTCAATGGTGTCCAGGTAATAACGTTCCCTTTGATGCACCAGCAGAGCTGTTGAATGCCCACCCTGCAGGTACAGACACGATGTTCCCTTCGCCACGCCCTCCTGGGTGTTGGTGGGGAAAGCGCGCTGCTGCTTGCTGCAGCCACCCAGACCCTCGAGTACGTTCTCTAGTAATCCTTTCAAAGAGGGTACATGGCAAACAAATCTTCTGAATTCGTCAATATCAAAAAATGTTCTTGTTTGGCCCTCAAAATCAAAGGCCAGTCTGGCTGGGTACCA
>NW_004524635.1:3410478-3430446 GCF_000260255.1 Octodon degus
GGCAAGTGCAAGGGCCTGAGTTCAACCCCTGGTTGTCCCCCCAAAAAAAAAAAAAAAAAAGTAAGTACTGATAATCTTCTGAATTTCTATAGGCTCTGAGGTGATTTCACCCTTTCATTCCTCATTGCCTGAATTTTTTCTTTCCTTTTTATAATGAGGTTGGAGCAGGGTTTATCAATGATACTTATTCTTTAAAAGAACAAACTCTTTGACTCATTAATTCTTTGTATTGTTTTCTTCATTTCTATTGCATTTACTTCTGCTCTGATCTTTATAATGTCCTGCCTTCTTTGGGCTTTGCACTTGACTTGCTCTTCTTTTTCTAAGAGTCTGAGGTGCAGCATAAGATTGTTTATTTGGGCTTGTTTTGTTTTCCTCATATGAGAATTTATCACTATAAATTTCCCTCTTAAGACAACTTTCATTGCATTCCACAGGTTCCAGTAAGTTGTATCTGCATTTTCGTTTTATTGTAAATACTGTTTAGTCCCCTCTGTAATTTCACACATGGCCCATTGATTATTCAGCAGGGTATTATTTAGTTTCCATGTGTTTATATAGTTTCTGCTATTTCTTTTGTCAATAATTTTCAATTTCATTACAGTATGGTCAGATAATGTGCATGGGATAATTTTGATTCCTTTGGGTTTACTTAAGCATGTTCTGTGTGCTAGCACATGATCTATTTTGGAGAATGTCGCATGTGCAGCTGAACAAAATGTGTACTCTGATACCGTTGGATCAAACATTTTGTAAAGGTCTACTAAGTCCATTTCTTTACAAATTTGGTTTAGTTCTGTTATTTCTTTTCTTATTTTTTGCATGGTTATGTGTGTCAATGGGTGCTAAAGTCCCCCAGTACAGTCATGTTATTGCTCATTAGCTTTTTCATGACTATTAAAATTTGTTTTGTATAGTTGGGAGCTCTTACATTGGGTGCGTATATATTTATAATTGTTATCTCTTCCTCTTGCAATTTTCCCCTAACAAGTATATAGTGACCTTGTTTATCTGTTTTAAACAACTTTGTTTGAAGTTGATATTGTCAGCAACCAGAATAGCTACCCATTCTTTTTTCTGGGTTCTTGTCACATGGAATATTGTTCTCCATCCTTTGACATTATTTTTGAGTTAAATGTTTCTTGTATGCAGCATATTGTTATGTTTTTTGTATTTTGTGTTTTGTTTTTTTGTTTTTTTGGGAACCCTCAGGGATTGAACTCAGGCCCTTGAGTTTGCCAGGGAAGCACTTATTCCACTGAGCCATCTCCCCAGCCTCCATATTGTTAGATTTTGTTTCTTAGTCCACTCTTGCAGTCTGCTTCTTTTCATTCGTAAATTGAGGCCATGTACTTTGATAGTTATAACTGATATGTATTGGCTTATCTTTGTCATATTGTTTTCCTACTGTAAGTTTCCTACGTTTCCCCTTTGCTTAATTACTTGCTCTGCTTGGTAGTTCCTTTCTATTGTCATCTTTGTCTCTTTCTAAAACATCTGTCAGTATTCTTTGTAGGGTTCGCACGGTTGTCATGAATTTCTTCAGTTCTTTGTTGTGGAAGTATCTAATCTCTCCATTAAATTTGATCTTTAGTTTTGCAGGGCACATCATTCGGGGTTGAAAGTTGTTTTCTTTCAGGACTTTAAATATTTCACTCTAAGCTCTTCTTGATTTGATGATATGTGTTGAGAATTCTGCCATGATTCTGATGAGTTTCCATTATAGGTGATCTGTTTTTGTAATAGTTTTTAATAATCTTTTTTGCTCAATTTCTTGACTATTATGTGTCTAGATGAAGGTTTATTTTGATTATGGCTAGCTGGAGTTCTATTTGCTTCAGTTATCTGTATATCAGATTCTTTTCCCATTCTTGGGAAATTTTCTGCTACTTGTGCAAACACTCCTTTTATGTCTTTTGTGTTGTCTCCAGATGTTTTCTTGATACCTATTAGTCCTATATTATTGTTCTTTGCATTATCTTGCAGCTGTTGTATAATTATTTCCTGGTTTCTCATTGTTTTTAAGAGATGTTTCCTTTTGTGTTCACTAGTTACAATGCTATCTTCAAGGTCTGAAATTCTGTCTTCTGTTTTGTTCAAGAAGTTTTGCCAGCTTTTAGTGGAATTCTTAATGTCCTGGATATCTGTTTGACTCTTTTTTACGCATTCTAATTCTTTCCTGTATTGCTCATTCAATGTCTCCATCGTTTCCCTATTCCTTTACATTTTTTTTAAATCTGTGTCTTCCTTAACTATATTGAGCAATTCTTTCATATTTGTTGTCATTTCCTTTTTGACTAAGAGATTATTTCTAATCTGATTTCCTCCATAGCTTGGTAGAGTTGTTCCTTCAGTTGCTATCATCTCAGACATTTCAGGTGTGTGACTTCCAAGTTCTTCTATGACCTTGTCTCCAGGACTTGTTTTGGGTGGGCTAGAGTTCTAGAATTGCCTTTTGTTTCTTCCTTCTGTCATTTTTTTTGCAGTGATGGTAGTTGGGTGGGGTGCAGATCAGCAAGGCTCTCAGGAGAGTGGAAAGGCAGGGTAGGTTCACTAAAGCTCCTGCTGTGAGGGGTTCAATGTGGCTTCTACCTCATTAAGAAGAGGAGGGCAAGCTGCAGTTCAAAAAAGATCCAGTGGTGACAAGTGCAGGCCGAAGTTCTCCAAGGCTGTCTTGGTGATGGATTGGCACGGGGTTGCACTCTTGCAGGACTCTGTGGTAGTTATGTGTCCCTAGTGGTCTTTAGGTCAAGGATGGGTGACTGGGCTCATCAGAACTCTGGTGAAAAAGCTGGGTGAGCAGGGCTAGCCTACCAGGTCTCCCTGGTAGTCTTCTGGGTAAGGATGGGCAGCTGGACTCAGCAGAACTCCCTGGATTTTTTTTTTTAATACAGAAATCTGAACCTGGCTGTAGGATTTTCATTGATGTACTCCATGGAAACATTGTTCTTTGAGTACTTAAAAGCCTTAACATTGCATGAAATTCCATCTTCCATGATTAATAATAAATTTTCTTCTACTTTTATGTATTTATTATTTGATAATAGGTGTTATTATTATTTGATAATAAGTATTTTTAGGGAAAAATGTGAAATAGTTCAATACAACTGTAATGTATGTAAAATGTTTTTAACACTGAAAATAAAACATAATTATGTAAGGTCATCGTACTAGCTTTTAAAGTAAGTCATTCTTCACAACTGCATAGAGAAGCCCAGTAATGCCACACTAAGATAGAATTGGTTTTGCTTTTTCAATTCCATTATTCCTATTCCAGTCCATCTTGACTCTTCAACTGTGTATAACTTCTCTTAGAGGTAATGTTGCAAGACAGTGTTTTTCCTCCCTTTTGGTGATTTGAGGCCTGTTGCTCTGAATCAGTTGTACACAAGAGTGTGTTCTCAGTCCAGATAAGCCTGCTTAACAAAATGGATTCATTCCTCCACAGCTTTCTTTCTGACAATATTACTATTCACTGAAGTAGCAGGAGCTTTGGGGTATTTTTTGGTTTTGGTGATAGTAGTGACAGTGGTGGGTTTTGCTTTGTCTTGAAAAATTACAGATGAATTCTAAAAAAGATTAAAACTGCCCTGATAAAAGCAAAATAACATAAATTTAAAAATACTAAATAAATATTGTGAAAATTAAAACAACACTGAGATTCCATCTCATTCCAGAAAGAATGGCTAACAACAAGAAGTTATCCAATAACAAATGCTAGAGTGTTTGTGGGGAAAAAAGGAACCCTTCTGCACTGTTGATGGGAGTGCAGACGGTACAACCACTATGGAAATCAGTATTGCAGTTCCTTAAAAAGCTAGAATCAGAGGCCCCATTCAAGCCAACTATTCCCCTCCTAGATATTTTTCCAGAAGAAATGAAACCATCATATCACAGTGATATATGTGCACCCATATTTATAACAGCACAATTTGATACGCCTGCATCCTGGAAACAACCCAGATGCCCATCAGCTGAGGAATGGATAAAAAGATGTGGTGTTTTTACACAATGGAGTATTATTCAGCTGTAAAACAGGATAAATTTGAGGCTTTTATTAATAAATGGATGCAACTAGACACCACACTCTTAAGTAAAATAAATCAGACCTACATGTGCAAACATTGATTTTCACCTTAGTGTGAGAACCTATTCAAAAGGAAACAATTAGTTAGTTGAAGAGAAGGACAAGAGAGTGTCCTGAGCCAGTGGGTCAGTCAACGAAGGTCACCTGGGGGAGGAGCGGGGAATTGAAGCGGGGACAAAGGACAGGAGTCGCGAAGAGTGGAGACAAGCCAGGATTCTGATCAAGTCTCGTTTATTCAGGGGAGGTGCTGTGTATATACAGTGGAGGCATAGGGAAATGACGTCGGCGGGTAAAAGGCGCGAGTAACTAGGCAACCGGACTGTAACAGGAAGTCCCACCTCCGGGGCATAGCAGGAGACTTATGGGAAATAGGCGGGGTGAGAAGGGCCATAAACTTAAGTCAGCAGGGTAATAGAAACTTAAGAAGACGGCTGACACTATTATAAAATGGATACCAGTTAATGGCCTCCCACAAGGGGAAAGAGATGTATCTATGTATGTAAGCAGGATGGTTTGGAAAACTGTACTGTGGTTTTATGCTGGTCTATGGAAAGGAGCAGATAATGCTGAATTTGTTTTGTCTCCTTTTTTTTTCGATTCTTTAACTTTTTTCTCTTCTTAATTTCTTACATATTTATTTCCTGTTTTTTCTAATTTTACATGTATATATCTGGTAATATGAACAACTAATTGGAAGACAACACGATGCATTACAACAAATACTGTGAAATTCATATTTTGTTAAGTGAAATTCTGTACCACTTGTAATTTTTGTTTTTAATACTATGTTGTATTCTTTCAAAAATAATAAATTCAAAAAGAAAGAAATAAAACAATAATAATAATGAAATAAGCCTAAATATAATGGGCCTTAGAACTAGAACCAACCCAGCTAATATTAGAACAGAATAGTATGTATAAAATCATGCTAACATTTGTCACACTTTAACATATATGATTTTCTGGCCGGGCATGATGCCTATGCCAGCACTTGGGAGGCCGGAGAAGGAGGATCACTTTAGTTTGAGGCCAGTGTGGGCTACAAAGTGCATTCAAGCCAGACTAAACTGCATGGGGAAGCCCTGCTTCAAAAAGACAAAAAGGTTTCCTAATTGGCACTAATGATGAATTTTGACACTGCTAGATTCATACAGAGCTATTTATTTTAAACAAGTTATAGCTATTCTTTTGCTTAATAGACTACTTCCCACTGTTTTGTGGTATGCTTTGAACCTTTGGAGGTGTTTTTTATTTTTCCTTAGATTGAAATTGTACTTGAATCTAACCTATTTGCAAATTACCACAAATATAAATTTAATGACTACATATAGGTAGGGTTATCCTGTGCTGAATCTGCAGTTATAACTCCATTAATGTTTGCTATCATCTCAGAAATAGGCCTTGCGTGAAGATACATATTTAACTAACTTTAAAAATGCCCTTACTTTTATGCCTATATAAACTAATTTTTAAGCCTTTTTCATAGTTCTCATACTTTGCATTTGTCTTATCAGGAATTTTTGATCCATAAACATTTTACTATTTTAAGGAATAGTTGCACATCCTTTATTAGGATGATATAGACAGACAGCAAATGGTTAATGTAAATACCAAGTCCAGTATTATGTATTGGTTGTGTGACCCTAGGTTAGTCACTTCGTTTTTCTCTCCCTTAGTTTCTTATATAAAATAAGGATTATGACCAACCTCGGTTTTTGTGAGTTTAAATTAAAGTGATATAGATGAAAGCTCTTTGTAAGCAATAGCATGTTGTTGTTGTTGTTGTTGTTGTTGTTGTTGGTGGTGGTGGTGGTGGTGGTGGTGGTGGTGGTGGTGGTGTTTTTCTTAGTGTTTAGGACATATACTAGATGACTGGTCAATATCTATTTAGTTGAATTTAAGTGAAGATAATACTGAATAATCTCTAGTACCACAGCATCAGCACTGACACTCCTGAATTCCACAGTCCAAGCCCAATCCTGAATTAGCAGTGATATTTGTGCTATGTCACAAAGCAGATTCTCTCAAGTCACCAACGTCCAGTCCTAACAGTGTCAGCCATTTGGTGGTGTCCAATGTGATAGTCTAGGTGAAGCTAACTTAAAGCTTTGTTAAGTCACCACTTAATAATTGTGTCTCAGGGCCAACCAGATAGCTCAGCATATTAAAGCACCTGGGTAAAAACCAGGGTTCAGTCCTCAGCCTGCTGTGCTGGCCTTGCCCCGGGGGTGCACTAAGACAGCTAATAAGCCTGGGCATGGTGGCACATACCTGTAATCCCAGCCCTTGGGAGGCTGAAAAGCAGGAAGGATCATTACAAGTCCAGTCTGTGTAGTAAGACCCTGTAGACCCTGTATTAAATATATAAAGTAGTAATAATAATAATAATAGTAGTGTCTCTTAAGCTTGGTACAGCACTCTTACGTGTCATGTACTACCTGACTACCAGAACTGGCTCTGACTACAGCCAAGAAGAGTGAGAACCGAGAGGACAGAGGATAGTAAACTCCACTAGTCAGCACCACCTCCCAGGTTCTCTGGGTTTAGTCCTGCTTAGTGAACAGGATTTAATTCACAGATTGCCAAAGAATACCAATATGGAAAGTTTTCATTTTTCACGAAATGCTGTTGTTTGTAAATACTGTCTTCTCAAGTTACTGTAAAAATTTTAAGTTCAGATCTATTAGTTTGATCTTTTGAAGTGTATTTTTGCTGTTTTGTAGATTTTTTTAAACTTCTAGATGTTTCATGGCATTCTTTTGATGAACCATATTTCCTTAAACTGTACTTCCAGTCTTCTGACCTCTAAGTAATAAGTATTTGACCTCATAGAAAAGCCAGGTGTGCTGGTACATGTAATCCCTGAACTCAGGATGCTCAGGCAAGACGATCACTGCGAGTTCGAGGCCAGCCTGGGCTACATAGCAAGAGCTTGTCGTTTGTTTGTTTTTTTAATATAATTTTATTGAGAAACAAATAACAATGAGACAGTTTCAAAACCGATTACTAGCACAGTTTCGCTAATTAATACATTGCATATTGTTGTCTTAGTGTTTATTCATTGCACAAGATGCAGACATGATATCCTGTCCACAAACACCATTAAAACACATCTCTATTCAATGATCCAAAACAATGCAGCTGTGTATCTATCTTAACTATTTTGAACATACAGACACAAAATGGTCCTTCATTTGTATCCCCCTTTTTGTTTAGTTTTGTCAGAGAAGGGTATTCCATTGTCATTTAAATATTGTAGGTGCCTGAATTCAGCAAAATAGTCCAATATAGTCCAGTAGTCCTTAATAGTAATGGGTTTTCCATAAAACTGGCGATGACAAAGGTTGTTGACTTGGCCAGGGGGATGGCTCAGTGGAATAAACGCTTGCCTAGCAAGCACCAGGACCTGAATTCAATCCCCAGTTCCACCAAAAAAAAAAAGAAAAAGAAAAAAGAAGTTGTTGACGTGAGCCTTTTACAACTCAGCATATTAATATGGCTTTACCCTCTATACTCTGTTCCCATAATTCTCTGCTGGATGGTCAAGACCAAGACAAAGCAAGACCTATATGACAAGTAGTGTAACTTTTGTATCTGATAAGGTCAGTGAAATCCCTCAGGATTTATCCTGAAACCCTGTACCGCAGTTTGTAGATCCTCTGTGAGTGTCAGCCATAGCTGTAGATGAGTCACAGCTATTGCTTGACCAATTTGAAGAGCCTGTCTTTAAAGAAGGAGGAGAAGGAAGAAGGGGAGGAGGAGGACAGGGAAGGGGAGGGGGAGGGGAAAGGAGGAAGAGGGAAAAATGTAATCCTGACAATTATGAGATAAGACAAGGACATAAAGTTTTCCTGAACCTGATGCTTTATTTACAGAGTAATGACGAGAAATAGATCTCATCTTGTTTTCTTCTTTTTCTGAAAAGTAGATAATCTGCATGTTATCTGGCATTATTTTACTAATCTCAGTTTTACTTTTCTATTTTCCTCAAGTAAGATGAATTTGTTTCATTATAAACAAATTCTTCATAGTCTATTATTTTAAAGATTACCTTCAAAATGAGTCACTATTATGAGACAATTAGAAAGTTAAAAAATGCATCAAATACTGAGAAATCTATGCCAAGTATGACAACAGAATTGTGATTTTTAAAAATGTTTTACATTACTGAACTGCTTGCAAATAAAGTATTTGTTGTCTCAAATTTATTTGAAAGCAGTGTAGAAAGATTGAAGATGCGTTGTGTAGGGGTATAGCACATATCAAGATGTACCATTGTAATTTTTTTTTTTTTCATGGAACCAGAGGTTGAACTCAGGCCTTTGTGCTTGGCCAGGCAAGCACTTATTCTACTGAGCTATCTCCCCAGTCCCTCATTGTAATTATTGAATCTGAGTGAAGAATACATGGGCAATCACAATATGATTTTTTTCTACTTTGAATATGTTTGAAATTCTCAAATATAGTTTTTTGATTGCCGAAGATTAAGTATACCAGCAAGCAGTGTAATCTATAAATGATATGTAATTTGGATCTGGACATACACCCCTGACCCTGTGTATTTCTTTCCCATGTTATCTGCCTTCGTAAACAACCAAGCAGAATTGTACGGGCAGGTCACATAAAAATGGTCAAAGCATACTACTAACATCAACACTGTTCCCTCTCATCACCTTTCACATAAAAGTGAAGTCTTAGGTTTATGTAAATCTTCTTTCTTAGAACAACACACAGAGGTAAGAATGGTAACTCATTACCCCTCAGCCTTCCACAGTGATTCAGCTGAGGGTGAGCCAAACTGTAGCTTCTTGGTAAGAGCTTTGTTCTTCTCCAAGGGGCTGAGCAAAAGAGCAGAGGAGTTGGTTCTTAATGGCTCCCTTATAATTTATGATGACCAATGGTAGATGGGGATTGAAAAGTAGGATTATTCCCACAAATTTATGTTTGTGTAAAAAATACTATGAGTGTGAACTGACAGACTGATGAAAGGTACATACAGCACTTTTAAAAGGATTCCATTGCTCACAGAGAAACAAGGGCCTTGTTTCTACTTAATCTCATTCCACAAAGAACTATGAACAGTAACCAAAATTCAAGTAAACCTGTGAAAGTGATAAACTGTTCTTAAAGCAGACTAGCTTAGCAGGAATAAAAAACAATAAAAATTTTTTAGAACAGCCACTAAAGTTGGCTACATAGACACCAGGGGCCTACTACTTATTTAAATGTGAAATTTATAAAACACCAATATGTGGCCTTACATATCACTGTTGTTTGGGCTGTGTTAGTGAAGAATTGGTTATAGAAAAGGTTATAACCCTTTTCTTCTAGGTTATTACAAACTAAATTTCAAAAGTCATTCCAATCAGAGCTTTTAAACATTGATATAGATTGACTGATTGATAGTCATCCTTAACTTGTCTGGTTCCCCTGAGCCCTTTTTATTTTGAGATAAGGACTCACTAAATTGTCAAACTAGTCTCAAATTTTGAGATTCTCCTGCCTCAGCCTTCCAAGTACGGGGGTGATAAGTTTGCATCACCATGCCTGGAGTAACTTAACTTCTCTTATTCTTTGGGTTTTTGTTTGTTTGTTTTGTTTTGTTTTTGGTGGAACCGGGGATTGAACTCAGGCCCTTGCACTTGCCAGGCTACTACACTGTCTGCCTGGCTCCCTCTTATTTTTGTACAAAGAACAGGAAAGCTTTAGATAGCATTTCTATGTTGGCCCTGTTAGTTAGGAAATAGCTGTTAATCAGTCTACCTTGGTTGGTGAATTTGTTTTACGTTTTTGTCTTTTTGAGACAAGTTCTCACTATGTAGTTCTGCCTGCCCTTGAGCTCACCTTGTAGCCCAGGGTGGTCTCAAACTTGCAACAGTCCTACTTTCTCAGCCTCCTGATTGTTGAGATTACAGGTATGCATCACCATGCTCAGCTTGGTAGTTTTATTAGAAGAATGAAGTCCAGAAAATTTGTAAAATAATAATCCACTCTTTCCGGTGGTCTCTGGGACACTGCTCCTTTGTATCCCAGGGTTCCCATAAGTTTACTTATATCAGGTTAGTATAATAATGTTGTTCACATGTGGAGGTGCAGGAAAAATTGAGGATTCATTGAGAGGTCTGAAGGAAATCAGTGTGCATTGTGGAAAGAACATTTCTGTTTTGTGAATTGAAGAAGCATCACAGCTCTTTCTTTATTTGGGTTTCTCATTTAAGATACATTATGTAGTGACACACATTTGTTATCCCAGCACTCAGGATGCTGAGGCAGGAGGATTTCTAAGAGTTCGAGACCATCTGGGCTACACTGTACATTCAAGGCCAGCCTGAACTACTAGCAAGAACCTATCTCAAAAAAAATTTTTTTAAGAAAACAAGTTATGGGCTGGCCAAATAGCTCAGCAGATTAAAGCGCCTGCAATCAGGCTTAGGGGCCGGGGGTTCATTCCTTGGGCCTGCCATGCCAGCCCTGCTCCAGGGCACACTGAGACAGTCATTGATACTAGGCATGTTGGCATGCACCTGTAATCCCAGCTCTTCAGAGGCTGTAAACAAGAGGATTACTACAAGTCCGATCTAGTAGTAAGACCCTGAACACCCTGTAGACCCTTCACTAAAATGCAAAAATAAATAAATACAAGTTATGTGATATATAAATTTATATGTCTTATTTCACATAACATAAGCTCTAGGTGTATCCATGGAGAAATAGATCTTTGTTAAATGGAAAGAGGTTCTGGAAATGGAGGCAGGAGAGAATGGAGGATAAGGGGAATACAGAGAATTAAGGTGTTTCATGTACATATATATATACACTTCAAACTGAAAGATCCAGTTGTTTGTCACCCCTTATCAAAGAATGATTTTCTAGGATATAGTGATGGAGAAAAGAAAATTAAAATCACCTGATCATAGGTTGAGATCTTGGATTGCCTAGTTATGAAACAAGTAATAATTCCTTTTTGAAGCCCCACTCGGTGGCGTGTGCCTATAATACCAGTTACCCAGGAAGCTAAGGCAGGCTGAGTAGAGGCCAGCATGGGCAATTTAGAAGAAATTTGTCTCAAATAAAAAATATAAAGGGTTAAGAATATAGTTTGGAGGTAGAGCTCCCCTGAGTTTAATCTCCATGTAACCTTGGTATGTACATGAGACACAATTTCATAACTAAGCGAAAGTGTCCCATATGCACTGTGGTCTTTCTGCGTGTGTGGACAAGTCTTCATTTGCCATAATTATCAAGTGATATGTTCCCTGAACATCGAGTCTGTTTAAGTGAAAAAGAGCATTAGCTGTTGGTTGTTTTATGGTAGATCATTGTCTGGAATTTCTGACCAACAAAATCTTTGTTTCTTTCACTGTTTATATTGTTAGTAAGTTTGGTTCTTTTAAATATGGTTTTAAAAAAACTAGACTTTACTATACTTGTTTGTATATGGGATATGTTAAAAATGTGTCTTTGAAGTTCTACCTTTCTCTCCTATCTAAAGAAAGGGATATTTGGAGGGACTGTTCCTAGTTTGTAAAGAGGAAAACAGAATTTTGAGTGTATCATCTTCATGTTTGTTTTTTCAGTTCCATTACCATATTCCTGATCTACAGAATAGCTGTTAACATTACTTGACCCAAAAAGTGCTATTATAGACAGCTAACTTAGTGAAACTATTATAGGCAGTCAGACAGGGCTAAGCCATGGAGGGAGGGTCAGTACAGAGGATAAAAACAGTACAGCTGTGACTGGAGGTGAACCTATGAAAGGCCAAACCTCCAGATAACAGAATGACCAGGTCTGAATGTTTCCCTAAGGGATAAGCAATGAGCTAAAGATTAATTGGTGTCACTTGGTCCAATAAACTCTACATAGACAACAGTCATGCAGGTGGGTCACAAAGACCTCCTGATCATCCTTTCCTAAAATGGTCTTTGTTCTTTCCACATACAATTGCTGTGTGACCTACTTCACCATTAGATCAATATTACCTAAGCAGCTATACTTGTGATCTTATTAATTGGTCACAGTTTTGACTCATATTGTACCCAGCCTGTGATTTTGTACTCATGTTGTGATTTTGTTGTATATAACTTCCTCCATAAGTAGAATCAGTGACAACTCACTTTCAAGTCCCCTCTCCTCTCTCAGGAGCATCTCTCAATAAAATCTTCTTATTCTTAACCTCTGTTGTTCCTTAACAGTCATTCTTGAGTTGTGGTGAACACAAACTTGGGATATCTAATATCTAGCAGGTTGAGAGTTATTTTCCCTGTTTTATTTGGAGGTCCCACCAAGATAATTGGAAGGAGGTAGGAGTTTGCATTTGTTTTATGGATTATAATTGTGGTTTGTTTAGGTAATCACAAATTGTTATCCTTGTTTGACTATTGCTTATGCCTTAAATGTTTGTGCTTTGTCTTTTTTATGACTTCTTTTGGTTAAAATTGTGATAAATTTAAGTTGAAAACATGGGAAGATTATCATGCTTCTTTGACAGAACATTTTACTCTTACAGACAAGGTCATATATTCCTATTTTATATATGCTGCATTTGTACTTAGTAGTTGTTAAATTTATTGATGCTCCTTGCTTGACCTATTTGATTTGTTTTAATGTCTATGATTTGTTAATCTTACAAATTTTAGACTACAGTGCTAGGGAAGAGTAATGTTAGAACATCCCCTAATGGACTTTCATACTAGCCAAACTGTAAATTTATGAAATGCTGTAAAATAGGTATTTTATGAAATCTAGTTTATATTTAGAAAATATACATGCCTATTAATAAACAGGAGACCCCCAAGTAGCAACTAAAAGGCAATAGGCTGGCAGACTTGGGGGATAGGTTTCACTGGCACACTCTGACCTAATTGCTTCACCCTACACTCTATAAGGGAAAGTGGACCCTGCTTTGTCTCTCTTTCCTGGTCTAATCTTCCACTGGTGAGTAGGGAATCTTACCTCTTGGGATTCCCCACCCTCACCTTTGAAGGCTGAGAGGATGACTCATGAGCAATTGTCTCAATAATTCACCACACCATAGCATGAGAAGAAAAGACTTCCTTTTTTATCTCATTTCTCATCTTTTCCTGTCACTTTGTACTTTCCTTTTTAGAGAAATGTGTCTGCTAAAGAATGGAAAGGGGGGAACCCTGAACTGTCTCAACCTTTCCTTCCTGTCCAGCAACTAAGAACTTTTATGTTGAACCCATAGAAAATGAGCATTTGAAAATGCCAAAAACAGGGAAATTATTTTAGAAGAAAAATACAGTCCCTGTCTCTGAATCAGATGAAACATCAAAATTTTGCCCATCCAGAAGAACACCAGTGAAAGCACTGTTGCACTACTTAAGTGTTCTGGGCCATAGTCTCTAGGTATGGGAAACTGAATCTGAGACCTCATGGACAAAACTTTTGGGTGAGACTAGAAGGTATTTCGTAAATACAACATTCATGGAGTCAAAGCACATTCAATGTAAGGGAGAATCCCCAACCTCCTGGCCCTTTCTCTCCCCTTCTAGGCCCAGTTCTCACCATTTATACATAGAGGAGACAGGAAAATAGTTTCACTAATGTGTAAGTTATGGTTGCTGAACAATAGGTATAGGCTTTAACCTTTGAGTTTCATAAGTGTATTACAGATAGAGACACATAGACAATTTAGAGTGGATCTTGAGTAACACTTAGCCTTCTCTTGCTGCTAAGGAAGATTGCCTAGGTGATTAGGTAGACAGCACAAATGTCTTGGGGACTTCTTTGCCCTAGGGCCCAGGGAAGGATTTTTCTGTGTCATTACTTGTCTCTATCTCTGCACGTAATCTCTTTTACAGACTGAGAAGTGCTCCGACCACTTCCAGTTTGTCCTTTGATTTTTTTTTTCTTCATTCTCTTTCAAAGAATTAAAAAGCTATAGTTCAGGTCTCCTGATTATTGGTTTAACTTTACTAGCAATGCTTTATTTAAACAAGACTGCTAGATGTACAATCACTTGTACCTTGTTTTTTTACACATGAGAAACTCAGTGTTGAATTCTCTTACTCCTTTAAAATGCATTCTTAAGCACTAAAAATTATTCAACCCGCACATATTAAGGAAGTGCTGTTTAATATTTTTCTGCACCCATACCTAGCCTGCCTGTCCCCTAGAGGCAAAAATAGAAGACAGAAGGAAGTATTGAGTATGGTACTATTTCACAACTAGAATGATACTAAGAAAGAGGGGAAATGGTCAGAATTACCTATGTTCAGACCTGCTTTGCATTACAAGATAATCCTTAGTTGTGTTCAAAATGTAAATGTAAACCACAAAAAAACTGAACACCTCTGATCCTCAAGGTACAATTGGATGCATCTATTATTGAGGTTCCCCTCACCTGCTCTCAAGACTATGGTTAAGAATTCCAAGCCAACTTTAATTGAAGCTGCTACTGAGCTCTATCAATCCCTACTTGATTTTTTTTTTTTTCTGATATTCTCAGGGACAGTATTCCTCAGAGGAGGTAAATAGAAAATTTGGCCCACCTATGTCCCTGTGTTCTTATCTCTTAGTGACCTCAAGCAGATCAAACAAGATCTGGTAAAGTTTTCAGACAGCCATGTTAACTATATTGAAGTGTTTAGAGGACTTTCTCTGACCTATGAACTAGACTGGAAAGATGTAATGTCATTCCTGAATCAAACATTGACTCCTACTGAGAAACAAGCAGCATTACAAGCTGCTGTTACATTTGGAGGTGAATATCTTTCTTTTTTTTCTTTTTTTTTTTTCTGTATTGGGGATTGAACTCGGGACCTTGCACTTACTGAGCTATCTCCCCAGCCCCCATATTCTTTATTTTAAAAGGCCACAAAATAGGTAGCCAGGGAAACAGCCATTTCCTACTGGAGCCCAAGCAGTCCCAACACAAAACCCCTACTGACCTACCAACCATGCAAGAGATTGGAATAGGAAACATCTTTGGACACGTATTCTTGAGTATCTAAGAAGGACAAGAACTAAGTCCTTCAACTATTTTAAATTGTCAACTGTTCATCAAGAAAAAGATGAAAGCCCCTCTGCCTTCTTAAATCATTTACAAGAGGCATTGATCAGATATCCTTGGCTCCTAACTCCATAGGAGAACAAACTATTCTTACAGATGAATGTATTACCAGATTCAGATTTTTTTTTTTTAAGTTACAAAGATGGCTTTTACTCCGGACAGCTTACTTGATACGTTAGTGAAAATTGCTCCTTATTGTTTTATAATCAAGATGAAGAGGAGACTGGGGGAGAAAATAAAGAAACCAAGAAAAAGTGGCTGCTTGGTTACAACCTTAACAGAAATATACCTGGGGCTCTTTAGAACTCAATGACTACACTCACCTGCTACTGCTACCAAAAGCCAGGAGGGACTGTGATAAAACTATCAAAACAAGAGGTCCTCTGAGCTATGCCCTGATTGCAAATTTGACTACAGAAATTTGGACCACCCCCAAGACAGAGATCCCAGGGATTAGACCAGGGATTAGAGGGAGAACTCTGGCCAGACTGTCATCTTCACAGAGGAGTTCTCAGTAACCATAACTAAAGGAAGAAGAAACCAGCCTATTGCTGGACACTGGGTGGGTGGGTGTGTGTGTGTGTGTGTGTGTGTGTTGATCCTTTAAACTCTGGTCTTCCTTCCAGCCATCATACTTCCATTAAAGGAGTCACTGGAAAGAAGATAACTCACTTATTTTCTCAGCCCTAATATCTCTAAGATGGTTCTCTTCTTCCTTTCCTTTTTTATTCTCTGAAAGTTCAGTTCCCCTCCTAGGCAGAGATATCTTATCTTGTTTAAATTCTGTAATATACATACCTGCAGGTCACGTATGCCACCTTCCCCTCGTGGAGACAGAAATAAATCTGAAGGATGGGCAACTAAAGGAAAATAGAAAAAAAAAAAATGCATCTCAAAGGTCCTGCTAGTTTTCCTCACACAGATAATACCCTCTAAGGCCTGAAGTTAAAAGACTATTGCCTATAATAGACAACTTAAGGGGATGCCGTGGTTTTGAGTTTTTGCAAGGGGAATAATATAATACAGGACACATTTTATAATATTTTATAAGGAATCACTGAAAGAATCATATACAAGAAATGCAGGAAATCTGCCCACACATTAAAGACCAAAGAATCCACCTGATGGCCTGGATGCTGATATCCTTCATGAGTCCAGCTGAATATCGAGAGCTCATAACAACACCTCCCACAAGTCGAACTGAAGGGTTACAACCCACAGCAAAGTCTAATGTAGGCTCACTTCATGGATCTGTGCTGGAAAGGCCCAAAGGTCAGTGATAGAAGCTAGAAAGCAGGATAAAGGATCTCTGCTAGCAGGCAGAGGGATCTGAACTGGAGCCAGGAAGCAACACTCAAAGTAAAAACCAGAGCTCCCTCAAAGGTACCACAGCCATCCTCAGCAACAGAGAGGTCCTGAGCTCCTGCAGCAGTGCAGAAAGCTGAGTTCCCATCAGGAAAGCCAGTGTTAGTCTTCTGTACAAGGCTGAGCAGTGCACCATCTTCTCTGCCAGAACCAGGAGGTGATCTTCAGGATGAGGACCAGAGCTCCCAAAAAATGAACCACAGCTGTCCTCAGTGATAGCAAAGGTCCCCAGCTTGTTCAGTGACAAGAACAGCCAAATTGACCAGGAAAGCCAACAAGGTCACCCAGAAGAACAGCTCAGAAGAACCGGTGGCTTCCAGCAACTCCAACAGCTTCTACAAATAGCATCCCAACAGCTTCTCCTGTTCGGCCTTTTATACTGCTGGCAACAGTCCTCAGATGGGCCTCTCATCTCAGCACCACACTAGTTCAGTTCAGCTGGGTACAACAAGTTGATCACCAGTTAGAAATACACTGCAGGGATAAGGCTTGCTTACACTCTGTAACAGCCGCTACAATATTCCAGTCTTGGGAGTCCAAAAACCCAGTGCCAGATAAAGTTTGATGCAGGACTTACATTGTTAAATGAGAGAATAGTACCAGTCTATCCAGTGGTACCTAACCCATGCTCTCTCTTTTTTAGATCCCAGATGTTGGTTTTTAGTGTCAGATTTAAAAGCTGACTTCTTTTGTATTCCTTTATGTACAGATTCCCAGTTTCTTTTTGCCTTTGAAATTTTTCATGAACATGCCTATCTGCTGCCTTGGACTGTGCTTCCCCAAGGGTTCAGAGTTAGGCCTCATCTTTTGGAGCAAGGGCTTTTCCACAACTTAGTATGTTGTGAATTTTCCCAAGCCACAGTCCTACAAGATGTAGATGACATACTGTTATGTGCCCCCTCAGAAGAGCTTTCCTGCCAAGACACGTGCTCTGCTGAATGTTCTGGCAGACAGAGGTCATAAGGTCTCTAGGTCTGAGTCACAATTTTGCAGCCTTCAGGCAAAATATTTGGGCCTTATCATATCTAAGAGAACCCAAAGGCTTGGAGAAGAAAAAATTAAACCAATATTTTCCTTCCCACAGCCTAAGACCCTAAAACAGCTAAAAGCATATAGGCTGTAACAATTCCAGGGCTTTTGTTGCCTTTAAATAGCAGGGTATGGTAAAATCACACAACCCCTCTGTCAGCTTATAAAGGAAGTCCAAAAGGCAGATACCCATATTTTAACCTATGAACCTGATTCCCACTGTATTCCAGAAGCTTAAATAAGCTCTTCTGAATGCCGCGCCACTGGGCCAACCAACAGGACTCCTTTTCAATCTATATGTTAATAAATGGCTTTGGGAGTGCTTTCACGGGATCAAGAACCTACTCAACAGCCTGTAGGATATCTGAGTCATGAATTAGACATTGTAGCAAAGGGATGGCCTATATGCCAGAGAGCTGTGGCTATCATACCTCTCCTGGCACCAGAGGCAGCCAAGCTCACTTGAGACAAAGGGTTCACTATATATACATACTTCACCAAATGGCAAGACTTCTTCCTCCCAAAGGGAGCCAATGGCTTTCAGACGTCCAGCTTCTTAAATAGCAGGCTCTACTTCTAGAAGGACCAGCCATTCAAATAAGTACATGTTCCTCCTTAAGCTTTGACACCTTTCTACCAGAAAAGGAAAAAAAAAAAAAAAAAAAAGGAGGCTAAGAGACAGATAATTCTCTATATGTACACAGCCGAAGACTTGTTAGACACACCCGTACTGATCCTAATTTGACCCTCTTCTGTAATGACAGTTTTTTCCTGGAAAATGGGACGGAAAAGGCAAAATATACTATAGTGACTCTACATCAGACACTTAGAATTTCCTCACTTTCCTCTGGGATTAGTGACCAACTAGCAGAAGTCAGAACTCATAATTCTGACAAGAGCTTTACAACTCCGTGAAGGACAAAATGTCAGCATTTATATTAATTCAAAGTACACTTTCCCAGTGCTGCATATTCATGCAGCCACATAGATAGAAAGAAATTATGTAATAGCCAATATATCCCCCATAAAACATCACACAGAAATAAAGGAACTTTTATCATCTGCTTATATGCCTTCCAAAATGGCAATAATTCAGAAAGAAGGCACTAAAAAGGAGTTGACAAAGTATCTCAAGGTAATCAACTGGCTGATGCGGCTGCAAAAGAAGCTGCTGAAAGACCCTCCCCTCAGAGCACCCTGATTGGGGAAGGGTCCCTTGATCATATGTGGCCCAAATAGTCTCAGTCAAAAATCAAACGGTCTCTCTCCCGTGGCTGTCAGTTGCTTCCATCAAGATGCTTACAGTCAGGTGATAGCATATCATTCCTTCCTGGTGCAGTTCAGTAGAAAGTTATCAAATGTTTGCTTCAAACCTCTACCTTTCACTTGGAGAGAGACAAGACCCACCAGATGGCCTCAAAGTTATTAATAAGAAAGAGACTTTCTCAGACGGTACAACCAATAGTTAAGATATGTGAACTCTGCCAAAAGAACAATCCTTTTAATTGGACCATAGCCAAACCAGGTATGCAGAGACATGATAGATAGCTGAGAGGAGATTGGCAGCCCTCTGTGCCAGGGAATACTTATTGGTCTAGATAGATACTTTCATGAACAGATTGAGCCCTTTCCTTGTAGAACAAAAAAAAAAAAAAATGCAATAGTTGGTAAAGGTTTTGGTCTTAAAAATCATCCCCCGATTTAGACTTCATACATGTGGTACAACTCCATCAGCTCTCAAGGCCTAGACTCTAGATACACCACCCTCCACTTAAGCCCTGCAGAGACTGTCACTCAGTGTGGGCAACCATCCAAATCAGTAAAAGATTTAAAATTTTTGTTCAAAAAGAGAAAAAATTCAGATAAGTAATCTAAGATACAACTCTTGCACTTTTACTAATTACTTTACCATGTATAGAAGAGCATACTTCTTTTCTAGTGTGGCTATAAGAATATGCAGTCATGACCACAGATATTCTGCTGCTGCCCTTGTCCAGTATACCAAGCCTTATTTGGGGGATACCCCTCCTCAAAGAGATGGTTAAGATAATCTGCAAGACTATGTTGATAAGGCACACAAAAGTTTAGTGGTTCATAGTTTAGGCCACTCTTACAGGGTAATGGAGTGGCCTGTAAACTACCCTTGATGAGCCCAGCTAATGATTTATGTTCTCTAAAACTACTAATAGTTTGGTCAAGCCCTAATAAAATCTGTTTGCCTGAATATTTCACCACGATTTCAAACTACTCTTAAATTTAACATATCTGATTTGCATATTCATTCCCGGACTTTGAAAGTATAGTATATGACTATCTTTTATTCTGTAACTATAATATGAAAGCTCAGATAAATGCAAATATAAAAACAGTATTTTATCTTCTTATTCCTTCTCTGCTTGTCCTTTGCTTCTCATACACCTAAGGCAGACATACATGTATGCATTTCTGTGTA
>NW_004524635.1:3431271-3454277 GCF_000260255.1 Octodon degus
GCCCCCTGGTGGGCTGAGCTGGCCACACACACACACACACACACACACACACACAAATAAATAAATGTTTAAAAAAAATTTAAAAAAACAAGTTGAGGTGTAGCGTGTTATTACAGTCTGCACCTTTTAAGGCATCAAAGTGATTTGATTAACCTTTTAGCATTATTCTCAGGGAAAGCAAGCCCAGAGGGCCATTGGGCCTGGAAGGCATTAGACATCCCATGTTTTATGTCTTGTAATCAGCTTTCACCATTACCTACCACCTTCACACCACTAGATTACCTAAGGGCTTTTCTTTGTCAGGACTATACCAGAAACTTGAATTCTGTACAAATGAGAATTAGAAAATACTAAGTTGGGGCCAGGGAGATGGCTTAGTAGAATAAGTGCTTCCCTGGAAAACGCAAGGGCCTGAGTTCAATCCCTGATTCTGCAAAAAAGAAGAAGGAGAAATTACTAAGTTAATTTTCATTTCTGATTTTAATCAAATTTTAAGTACTTGCCTCCAGAAATAAATGGTAGTCATGGTTAACTGGTACCAGAAGTCGCATTTTCCATAAGCACTTACTTTGTCCTTTCTCTTTTTCATTTTTCTTTTCTCATTTTTCCCTTTTCTGTATACAGTGTAGAATTGAGAACACAAAAAGAACTTCCACTTGTCGCTACAATATGAATTTTAAAGTCTCGTTAAAATAATGAACATGAATTGAGACTAGTAGCTTGACCTCATGTGCATTAGAAATAACCTTTTAAGTTAAATGCTGGTATTTAATCTTCTATTATCTTTATGAGAGTAATTTTCTAACATTTGATTTATTACTAATTTTTTACAATTATCCTAGCATGACTAATTTCAATATATAAACCTCTGCAGGTACTTGCTAAAGTTTATTTTCAAGTAAGAGCATAGTGATTGCTCATCAGATGGGGGTGCACATGTATTTAGGGGCTGACGTGCTGTCAGTGTCAGCGCAGGGCGGGTCTCCCCTCCGTGTGCATGTTAGTGTGGAGCTTGCAAATGCCTCCGCATGTGCTCGGCAGCCCAGATTATTCCCTTGAATGTTTTTCACAGTAAAGCTTTTAACTTTTTCATCTCGATTGTATCCTTTCACAAATTAGATAAATTTCAAGCTGACAAGGATAGAAACAGGAATCCTCACTGAAAGCATTCTATATATAAAATATTAGCAAATAGATAAAATTAAAAAGGGCATCCATTTGACTTTTTGGTTGTTTTTTCCTGGGCCTAAGTAAGACAGTAGGGCATGTGTAAGTGCCAAAATCGCGCTCATAAGACCTCAGACAAAATAAAGCAAGACTTACCAGCCCACAGGGTTCCTGTTACCTTGCAAAAATATAGATGGTGCTTATCATTCCTAAGAACAGCTGTTGGGTTTGTATGTGAAGAACAAGGAAGACATTGTAGGACAAGAGATACCTAATTTGCAAGTACAAATGTAATTTTTCGTGCAGATGAAAGTGCATCTTCATTTAGGGGCAGTGGGTCTAGTCTTTACTCTCCCCCCTCCCAATACAGCTCTAATCATATAATCACTATGCAAATCTAGTCACCATATTTACGCCAGAAAGAAATGCAGCTAATTATAGAAAAATAGGTGATGTTTAAGTATTCATTAAATCCCTCAGGGCAAGAGGGTGGATTAAACTTCATAACACTCCTGTAAAAATGACTATTTTAAAATTTGAATGAGGTTATACAGTTTATTGCATGGTAACCACATTCAATTTTAAACCAAAATTCAGCCTCTAAAAATTACTCCTGGTGAAGCCTTCTACTGGGGACCTACAACTGTGTCCACCTCGTAAGCATTTAAAAATTAGAGCCTCAGGCCACAGAGCTGACTCAGCAGTGTAAGTGCCTGCCTGGGCAAGCACAAGGACCCAGGTTTCATCCCCAGTACCGCGCGCGTGCTGTGCTGGCGCCACTCCAGGTGCACTGAGCCAGCCACCAGCAAGCCTGTAATTCCAGCACTGGGAAGGCCGAACTAGGAGGATCACTACAAACTTGAGCTGCATAGTGAGACCCTGTACCAGCTACACTAGGCGGGGGCCTTTAGCCTGTTCCATTTCTTGCAAAGTCAAGAATAGCCTTTGCATTAAAAAAAAAACCTCTGTAAAGGACTGTTCAGTATAGTTCAATGGTTGAGAACCAGTTTAGCATATGCAGGGCCCTGGGTTCAGTTCCCAGCTTAAAAAAGAATTCCTTAATCTCACCTCCTTGAATAAATACAAAGTAAATTGAAACCCCTGTAGCCTAGATTCTGACACCATCATCCACAGGTAGAATGTATGGTCCTCTCACCTGTGAATGTTCTCTGAACCACTGCGACCCCAAGACACCAAGTTTCTATAAGCCATTTTCTTATCTTTAATGACGTATGGTGTCCTGGAAAAAGAATTACAGTATAATATAAATGTTAAATGGAATTTTAAAAGTTAAAATATTAACAAAGTTAAATTTCCTGAGGCCTGGCACAGTTACATGAGAAGACTCAAAATCAGGCTTATGAGTATAAGGAAAAAGGGCGGGTGTGTGTCACACGTGCTGGTTACTCTACAGTGACAGAGTGGTTGGTGGCTTTTAGATGTTTTACCTAAAGAACCCAAAATTTTGCTTGTCAAAACACAGAATTTATGTTTATAGATACATTCTTTTATCCCATTTTGTGTTAGTTTCTTCTGTGTGCTAAATGTGGCCTCTTCATAGTTTTCTTTGGAAAATACATGTCTCTGTAGGTGCTGGTCGCATTCTGATGTCGACTGAATAGAGGTGTATGAACATACCTTTGGGAGAGGCATATCCATGTCAGCAAGAGGAAGCAGGCCAGGTGGTCACCAGATGCAGATGGAGGAAGGAGAGGAGGCAAGCAAATACAAACCAACGTCCCCCTTGTTTTTTTCTTTTTTCTTTTTTTTTAACACAGGGTCTCGCTATACAATTTCGACTCATAGGGGTCCTCCTGCCTCAGCCTCCCTTTGCGCTGTGATTACAGGTGTGAGCCACCATGCCCAATTCCAAGCCCAGCATGGCCCACCCAGGGTTCTGGGATTCCAGGGCCAGCATGGCGTACAGTACTAGGGATCAAACTCAGGACCTGGCATCTGCCAAGCAGGCACTTAGACAGCCAAGATGCCGCCATCTCCATTTAGAGAGGCCCTGCTTTGAATTATCACACTATCTGGGATCAAGAGGCTTGAGGGATTGTTGGTGCGTCCTGTTCCTCACTTATTTTAATGACAGTGACTTGCCGCCTGGCTGGGAAGTGTTCAAGTAAGAAAGGTCACCAAGCTATAGAGCCCAGTGCAATAGAGTTTGTTGGGAATGATCAAAGGCGTGCTTTAGGAAGCAACAGGAAGCAGAGGGTTGCAATTTCCACCCTAGGAAGGTTAGAGAGGGCAGTCTGCCTAGAAAGAAGTTGATTCAGAGCTTGAGAAGGCTTCAACTTCACTTTATGATGCCAGTGAGAGAAGTCTCACAGTATATACAGTTTTTATTTTTCTCCCTTCACATTTGGAGTAAAATGATTTTGCCTAGTTAAATATTATTTTAAAGAAATTGCTTCAATAAG
This sequence comes from Octodon degus, assembly GCF_000260255.1. NCBI lineage: Eukaryota > Metazoa > Chordata > Mammalia > Rodentia > Octodontidae > Octodon > Octodon degus. Next base: position 3,434,862 of record NW_004524635.1, read on the forward strand.
TGCTTCTGTCATCTCTTTTCTTTTCTCTCTCCTGTTTAAAACTCCTCCTTATGAAATCAGTGGTTTCCTTCCTCAGACATGGATTTCCCTGGGAAAGAGTATAATGACAGGATAAACTTCAGTTGTCCATAGTTGTTTTGGAGTTTATGAAGATGGAATCACTTTGTACATGGGCCAGCAGTTCTTACTTAGCGGGTATAAAGGTTTTGCTATGTATTTTCCTTTCTTTTCAGTGATTTTTATACTGCCTTAGTCTTGTCTTACATGAACTTGTTTTCTTTTTGAAAACTTGTATTTTCTCCCAAAACAATAAAAACTAAAGAGGAGAAACCATTGGAACAGTGCCCACCAAAGACAATAATATAAAATATTTTTAAATAATAATAAACATCTGAGACATCAGGTTGTTGGCAAAGAGAAGTACATATATATGTGTAGATAGCCTTGGGGCTTGCCACTGGGTGCTCATGGAGGTAAGGCTGTTGAAGGTTCTTACAAAAGGAATGATCACAGCCAAGTTGATGTTTCTAGACACTGGAGATAGAAAATGTATTCCAGACCCAGTGAACAGTATTTACTCATTTCCAGCTACCCAGTGGGTTAATCCTCCTATCACCCCATTTAATCCATTCCTCATTTTTCTGCCGGAAAAAAAATAGAAAACAAGTTTCACAATGTGCTGCCTATGATGTATTAGGATTTGTTTGGACCTAGTTTATTTTTGAACCTCTAACTGAGAGATACAGAAAGGGTGAAAATACTAAAAATAGATGTACCCTATTGACTGAGGGAAGAATAATGGAGAGCAGCATATTTTGGACAGTTTGGTCTGGTAGCAGAGCACAATATCCAGGAGGTAAAACAACAGATTTAAGTTCAGGCAAGGTGTCAGTAAAACAGGAGAATATTGAATGCAGATTAACTATAAATATGTTTACAAATTCTAAGAATCGAAACTTTTAAGAGGTGGACATGGTGGTGCATGCATATAATCCCAGGAGGATCCCTTAAGAGCTCAAGGCCAGCCCAGGCTACATAGCAAGACTGTCTTAAAAAAAAAATAAAAAAGAAGGAGGAGGAGGAGAAACAGGGAGAGGAGAGGGAGGAGGAGGAAGAGAAGGAGGAGAAGGAGAAGGAGGAATTGAGACCTTAAGAGACTGAAACAAAAGCAGGTTGTAGTAAAGCTGAATACAAAGGAGGACATTAGCTCTGGAAAATGGATATTTTCTGCTAAAGATTTGAAGCAAAAATAGCCAAATATTAAACTCTAAAATACCAGACTAGGCCTAGCAGAATGCTTACCCCTTTAGTTCAGAGACTTGAGGAGTCACTGATCCTATAGGTATAAGTGTCCTTTAGGCCAAGAATGGGAAAAGGAAAAGATATTTAGTCAGGAAACTACTACGACCCACAAATGATACTCATCCTGACCATTTGGCCTAATGACTTATTCATTTATTGATTAGTTAATGCTTGCTGCATGGTCTCTACAAGTATCCCAAACACTCCTGGTTTTGTAATACAGTAAGTCCCAGATTTACAAATCAGTTCTATTCCAAGAGAGTTTTAAGTCAGATTTGTTTGTAAATCCAACAAAGTGTGTCCTGTATACCTTTAACGCAAATATACAGTGTAAAACATTAAGACATACACACATGATGTACAGTAACTCCCCAACCTTAGGGCACTGTTGTACGTCACCACACTGTACACTGGGCACGTGCCAGCACTACTGTGGCGGTGTCTGGCAGGCCCAGGAGCTACTTCCATGAATCGCTCACGTATGCAGATGTTCATAATGTGAGGTCCATTCATATCTCTGGAAGTTCACAACCCACATGTTCTTAAGTTGGGGACTTACTGTGTTGAGACTGAACAACAGACACTGCTACATTTAAGGAAGGAGTATTCAGCAAGCACAGGGTACTAAGTGCCTGGCTGAATAGAAGTTATGGTTGCTTCCAGCTTTAGCAGAAGATCCAGTGATATCCTGTTAGAGGAAAGAAGAAGAGCAGGGCCGCAGCCCAAAGCAGACCTCACAGCTTCAGGGGGCAGTCATGCCTCCACTGGATGGCATCCATGTAGCTCACCAAGCTGCTTTGACTACAGATTTTCAGCAGTCAGAAGCAGGCAGAATGTCTAGTAAACTGACACCAGCGAGGCTCCTGTCCGGCCCTGGCTCTGAGCCAAGTTACTTACGTCTGCGCTCCAGTCCAGACTCCCAGATGTGCTGAGACTGGGACGTGTGACAGCACTGAGAGCACGACTGCTCGTGTGCATACCTTTGCTCACCACCACCTGGGTCAGAGATACTGCTCAGCGGTAAAACATGTGTTTTCCATGTACAAGGACCTGGGTTCAGTGTCTAGCATCAAAAGCAAAATCTAGTATCCATAGATACTAAAAAGTGCTAGTGAGGATGTGAAAACTTAGAACCTTTATGCACTGCTCATAAGAATGTAAAATGGTGCATCCACTTTGGACAGCAGTTTGCCAGTTCCTCACAAGGTTAAATGCAGAGTCATCCATGACCGAGCGGTTTCACAAGTGGTTACATACCAAAAGAAATAAAAACATAGGGCCAGCCAAATAGCTCAGCAGACTACAGTGCCTGCTTAGGCAGAGCACAGGGCCAGGATTTATCCCCAGCATGCTGTGCCTGCCCCGCCCCCAGGGCACTCTAAGATGATGGCTGAAACTGGGCATGGTGGTACACACCTGTAATCCCATCTCTTGGGAGGCCGAACACTGGAGAATCACTGAGTCTGATCTACCCAGTGAGACCCTGTAAACCCTGTACTAAATACCAAAAAAAAAGAAAGAAAGAAATGAAAACATGTTTACATTAAAAAATTGTACACAAATGTTCACTGCAGCATTACTCACAATAGCAAAAAATGAAAACAATGACCAACCTATTCATTATCCAAGTGTAGTCATACTGCCCAGACCCACTCAGGTACACCCAGAGGTGTGCTTTAAAAATCTCTGCTCCTAAGCCAGTCAAGGTGACAGTCCACCTTACCAATCACAAGGGACATTTCAGATCCAAACTACAGTGGTGATATAGTCAAACAACAAAAACTGGCAATAAAAAGGAATAAAGTACTAGTGTATACCACACATAGGTGAACTTTGAAATATGCTTTGTAATAGAAGCCACTCACGAAAAATCATGTATTATAATCCCATGAAGATGAAATATCCAGAACAGACAAATTCATAGAGACAGATGTAGACTGGTGACTAAACATATAGCTGCAGGATTTGGGGGAATGAGTACACTGTTTTGTTTTAGAGTGATGAAAATAACCTAAAACTGATTTTTGTAACAGTTACGCAACTCTGTGAACATCCTAAGAACCAATGAAGCATGCATTTTAAATGGCTGAATTGCATAGTGAGTTATCTCAATAAAGCTGTTTTTAAAAATACGTTTCCAATATCTTGGCATCTTTGTTTCCGGGACTACACACTGCAGGCACAGCTGTTTGCTATGGTGTTTGGGAAAGTAATGTGTGGGTCTGTGGTGTCTTGGGTCTCTACTGTAAGGACAGTGGAGGAGGAATTGAGAATTCATTAGGAATTGTTGCTTAACTAAGCCTGAATTACAGTCCAGTACCTTCTCAGCAGGGATGCAGCCATCTGTGCTGCGATTACATGAGTCAGTTCTAACAGAACACTTCTTATTTCAGAACACACGTTGATTTGATGTACTACTGTATAAGCTTATATGATTTTTCCATTTTTTAAATTATGAGTATATACTTTAGGTTACAGCCAATGTATTTTCACCATTTATTGAGCAGTCTCAACTCAAGGGGCATTAATTTGAAGTAGATTTGGCTTTCTCCAATTCTTACCTTAGGCCACTTTTTATGAATCTCACTTTTCTGTCCCTCAACAATATCTACCAGATCTCATAGCATTCAAGCCACTTTCAGCTATTATAAGAGCAGTCTGACTCATTTTAAAACTATTGTTTTATACCTTACTTGAGCCTAACTTCTTTTTTTGAATCATGTTAGGTGGAACATAGTCTGGTTTTTTCCCATCTCAAAGCCTACTTCTTTGGGGTTGGAGATGAGGTAATGTGTGAGAGCAGTTTCTTTACCATATTTGCCTTGACTGCCATCCTACTTGCATATTTGGCAAACACTGTCATGTCATCCATACCTTCTGGGTGAAAGAGTCAAAATGCTGCTTCCCACTGGGTAACTTGGAGCTCATTTCACAGTTCATTGACCTTCTAGACTCATCCTCAGTTCAACTTCCTTGACCAGATTCTTCCCAGTAATGCACTGGCAAATTGCCGAACGTCTAACTAGGGGCAAAGTAGGGTGGTGGCATGTGACTATGTATATGCATAAGTTTGTTATATGTTTTACTGATGCAGAGAATATATAGCTCATAATCTTAGTAGAATATGTGATAATCTTTAGTCCAAGTTCAATATGACCAAATGATTGTTCCTAAAAACTTTGGTTTCTATGAAACTTCCTTGTGAATATTCATCTTATGGTGCAGCTAACAAATGAGTATAGTCCTAATGCGAATGTTAAACAATATTTTCATTTAAAAGATAAGACAAAAGTGAAAGAAAGTTGTTGGGACTTGACTTGTTAGTGTTATGAGCAACTCCTTTGCTGACCAGGTGACCATATGCAACCCTCTTACCCAGGGTTTTGCTTAGTTATATCAGTTATGCAGTCAAACATAACAAACATGGTGTCTGAAAATATTAAATAAAAAATTCGAGAGATTATTTGTAAGTTTTAAATTGTATGTCATTCTGAATAGCATGATGAAACCTCATGACTCATCCCTTACGTCCAGTATAAGGACATAGATACACTGTATACGCTGTCAACCTTTTAGTCATCCAGTGGCTCTCTTCCTTACCAGATAGATCAGCTGTGTCAGTATTGCAGCATTTGTGTTCAAGCAGCTCTTAGTTTACTCAATAAAACCCTAAGTCATAAGGATTAGTGATGCAAAGAAGTCTCAGGGTGTAACACCACAGAGCATATACAAGAAAATACAGTGCAGGGAGGGTTCGGTGCTGTCCACAGTTTCAGGTATCCCCTAGGTTTTGCAAGGTATCCTCCATAGGACAAGGAGAGACTACTGTAATCATTTTCAAATACTAGAGCAGTGTGTCCTTCACTGTAAGTTTACCTACATTATTAGCATTTTTCTTCATCACTTCCTTAGGTCTAGGCAGTCAGCAAAATAATAAATCAAGTCCTGATTTGTAGCATTTGCCAATTGCATGCTCCCACCAGGACCCTTACTGAATACATAATTGGGACAAAATGCCTATAGCCTGCTGCTCTTTCCACAACACAGAGAAGAGTGGGCATAAAAGAAGAGCGTAAGGCACAATGATAAAAGACAGTAAAATGATTCAGTAGGAACCCTTGCTTTTAATAATGTATTTAATCACTTATGTAATTTATTTTTTAATAATGGCTATGTTTGAATTCCTAAAAATTTGAAAAGTGTGTGGCACATAGGTTCAGGAGCATCACCATGTCCCCCACATATCTGTTCTCCTAAAAGGCTTTTTGCTACTGGAATCCACTTACTCTTTGGACTACCTTCTTGATAGAATACTGACAAGACAGTAAGGATGGTGTAGATCGCTTCCTGCCTGTGCCTCTCTCTCTCTTCAGTCAGTCAAGGAACAAACTAGGCCAGCTGCCTGAGCGGCTCGTGTCGGACTCAAGTCTATAACCAAGAGTGATGCTGGTGTCACCTCCTGCAGGCATCCTCCCCTGTATGACCTTACGAGAGAGAAGTCAGTGTCTCCCATTTCTGTGGGAAGAGGGAAAACAGCGCCTGCACTGAGCATAGACCTCACTCTCAAGGTGGTAACGAAATCTCCTTCCCAGGGTCTTGTGAGAGACTCCCTGCCACTGGCAGAGTTGTCTCTTTTTACTCTTGCTAAGTCAAGAGGGAGATAATAATGTCACTAGAATCTGGAATACGTGATGCTTGATCCCTAACTGTGAATTCTGGAGTAAGAGCACATCTTGCTAGGCTTGTGTGCAGTTTAGCAGTTTATTTAGCATTCCAATTTTAGGTCTAGTTTAATTAAATTCCCATCATTTGATTTAAATTATAGAAATGATAATTATCTCCTTAAATCTCTCACACACACACTATGTCTTGTCAAGATACATAATCTTTCTGGTTTGGATTATACCTGTAACTAATAGTGTGGTTTGCTCTGATTTCAAGATGCAGACCCCCAACTTTGTCCTAATCACTTGATCTTTAACTAGCAGACCCACATTCCATTATTCTTAAATCTTGATAGCATTCTTCTGATGGATATGAGAACTCTACAACTCTGGGATAAAATAGTTTTCATTGCTCCCAGTCTTAATCTCATCAAGATTAGGGTTCTTTAAAAAAAAATTTCAGTGAAACAATCAGTAAAGGTTATAATAAGGATTGATATCCTACTAGGTATCAAAACCTGCAATAAATCTATGGTAATAAAAGCAGTGAATAAAACCCAAAGCTTAGTCTGGGGCTAGGAGTATAGCTCAGTGGTAGATGAAGTGCTTGCCTAGCATCCATGAAGCCTTGGTTCAGCACCTTCTGCTATTTTTTTAAAGAAGACATCAGTTGAAAGAATGAGTGCAGAGTAGATATATATAGATAGATATGAATCTCATATATTTGAAAGCTAGAATTTCAAAAAGTTAATATAAATCTAGCAGAATATTTCTAAAATACTGAGGTGGAGGGGATCTTCTGATGCATGACATCAAGCCAAAAAAATAAAAAGATTGACTTCTTTCACCACTTAAAAATATTAAATTTAAATATAGCAAAAGACACAATAAACTAGGTTAAAGGACAAATGATACATAAGGTCTTTTCTCCACACAGATAAGTATTATTAGCCTTAGAGGTACAAGAAATAGATTTTGGCTGAATACTGAATATTGTAGCTTGTGTCTAGATGTGCCCCCAAAGCCTCATACAGTCATAGATGGGGCTTTTTCAGGGTAGCTGAATCCAGAGTATGTGCAACGCTAGGATTAAGGGTTTTAGGATTAAGGGTCCTAGGATTAAGGGTGAGTGATTACTAAATCAGTACACTGATTGGTTTGGCACTGCCCTAATAATCCCAGTAGCCTGGCTACAATATAAGGGACAGAAAGAGGCTTGTCTTCCCCTCCCTCGTTGGCTTTGCTACCTTCTGCCCACCATGAACTGTTCTCCTCTGTGAAGCCACCCTGCCTTGGAGCCAGCCAGTTGTGGCCTGAAACCTCTACAAACCGGGAGCTAAATAAAGCTTTCCCCCTTGCCTTATGGGTATTACATATTTCATCTCAGCAATAAGAGAAAATAACTAAGCCAATGAACAGCCTGTGTTACAATCAATAAATGAAGCAAAGCTGAATGGTTCTATCATAAAATGACCTTCAGAGATACAAGAGTAGATGTGAAATTATGTTTGCAATAATTGAATATTATGGGCTGGTGAGATGGCTCAGTGGTCTAAAGCACCTACTTAGAACAAGCTTAGCAAAGCACACGGACTGCGGTTCAATCCCCCAGCACCACATGCCAGCCAGTCCCGCCCCCTGGTGGGCTGAGCTGACCACACACACACACACACACACACACAATTTTTTTAAAAAGAATTGAATATTATAATTTTATTAAAACTTCAATGCACTTTTTTTAACTTAGTCATTTATGATATAACAATAAAATTTCTTGGCACTGCCAGCTGCTAGATGACTCCTCTACACATTGGCAGTATTTAAACAAACACTTATTTTCAGCTAGTTTTTGAAAGTATTTTGTGTCTCTGTATGCCCGTAAATTTACTGTTAATGGACATTTTGCTATCAGCTCAATAAGCTTTTCTTTGTCTTGAATAAAGATAAAAAGGGTAGGCTTTTCAACTTCTGGACTTAAAAGATTTGGCAGATACTGATGCAGTGTCTTTGAAACAGTTCTACAAACTGAAGCTGTGTGTAATGCTTAAAGTAGTTCCTAAAGATTTAAGAAGCCAGCATAAGGTTTTGCCCTAACATTTTAATTTCTAGTATTTTTCCATTCTTTTACAGCTTCTCAGAGTCATTGGATATGCTGCCTTCTCTGCCAGCAGCCATTGGGTTTTAGCAAGTCATTCTCTGTAGTGTCAGTATCTCTAACAAATACGATTTAGCCTGTTTGTTCCAACAACCTCTTAGCACGCAGCAGCTGTTCTTCTTTCTCTCTTTGAACACATGCATGAATGTACATGTAGACTGTTCAAGATTTTTCTCTTGTGTACTGTATAGTTTATCTTTGGTTATAAGAGATGTTTTTAGTCCCAAGTTGCACTTTGAATGCTTATCTGTAGTTCAAAACTAGTATTAACATATTAACAAAAGACCAAGGAATGATATTGTACTTGTTGGATATGATAACTAATACAATCTTCGATCTCCACAAATTCTGCAAAGTCAAAAACGATACTGAACTCTGGAGGCTAAGGCAAAGATTCACCAGCTTGGGCTACATAATGAGTTCAAGGCCAGTCTGAATTACAGAGTGAGACCCTGTCTCAAAAAAAGAAAAAAAAAAGTGGTACTGAAGGAAGCATTTGGCTATTTGGTTATTTAATCTTCCAAAGGCTAAAGAAGTTTTTGGCTGAAAATGTCAGTTTGTTTGTTTGTTTAATAGAATTCATGGCCTTTACTTTCAGCTATGTACCCATCCCATTGTATTTTTTATTCTGGGACAGTATCTCGCCAAGTCAGTAAGCTTCCAAGGCTGGGCTCCAACTTACCATTCTGCTTCAGCCTCCCAGAGGCTATATTAATATCCATAATATATAAATTGTTGCATCATAATACTAAAGAAAAAATGGAGAAAGTGCATTAAAGAAGAAATACACAATTGGTGAGCAAACATCAGTAAATGTTAAACCTCTGTTGTTGCCTGAGTTAACTATTCTCTTGCTGAGACACTGAAATACCAACACTCAAAATTAAAGGAGGGTGCTAGGGAAATACCTTGGTGGTTTAAGCGCCTGCCTGGCAAGCGGAGGTCCCCAGTTTAATCCCCGGTACCACATGCTGTACAGGCTCTGTCACCCTAGGCATGCTGTGCTGGCCCCAAAACCAGGCGTGGTGGCACACAGCTGTAATCCCATTGCGGTGGAGGCTGAGGCAGAAGAATCGCTGTAAGTCCAAACAATAATGAAACCCTGTATCAACAACAACAATTATAAAAAAGTGAAGGAAGGTGTATTTAGCTCACACTTTGTAGAGCTTTCAGCTCACAGTTGGCTGGCTCCAAGGCAGGGTTGAGTGACAGAGGAATACTGAAGAAGAGGCAGGCAGGAGACAGCAAGTAGCAGGTGATACACATGACACGAGCCCTGCTCTGTCCCTTATTTTTATGGAGGCTACCTGCCCTTAGGGTGGGTGGCACTCAGGCCCAGGGTGGGGCAGCCTCATCCTACCCAGAACTGTGCCAGACCAACCAGTGGACTGATGCAATAATCACATACCTGTGATCACGCGAAGCTTTGGGGGACATCTAGACAAAAATCATAACATTAATTGTATTAAATTCAAATACAACAATGACGAATATTTTTTCTGTCAATTTGACAAAAACATTTAACTGACAGTGTAGTTATTGGCAAGTGTACCCAGAAAGCAAGATAAAATTGTACATCCTTCTATTGAAAGGCAGTTTTGTGGTGTTTATCAGAAGATAGTACAACTTCCTCAGGTTCTGTACTCACTGAGAGGAATCTACCCTCCTCCAGGACTTTTATAAGAGTAGTATATCAGTTTTGCCAGCAAAAAAATAAAGATTAAATATGATCATTAGATTAAATATGATCATTAAATGCAAAGTATGCAAAAGAATTCCCTATAGTTATTAAAAACAAAGAACTAGATCTATGTGTGCTGTATTAGAAACATGACTACAGTATGCTGTTGTAGAGGAAACTGCAAGTTGCTGAGTGGCTATCATGTGATTCCCATGTGATTTAAATATAAAGGAAAATTGCAGAAACCATTGATAATGGTGACTTCAATAGAAGGAGTTTAAACTTTAAAGGGAAAATTTTCTTCTTACTGCATTCACATACTTCTGTATTGCTTGAATTTATTATAACATCCACCTACTTTTTAATTTTGTAAAAGATTTAAAGAAAGTGAAACTGGGATGGACCAAACTATGGAAGAAAAGTTCTGTGGAGGAAGTAAATATGAGCTATTTCAGTCTCCAGCGTGAACCAGTTCTTTAAAGCTTGTCTAGCATGTGCAAGGCCTTGGATTCGATCCCCTGCCACACCGAAAACACAAACCAAAAAACTTACTCTTTGTTGGAACACCAATCACAGAAAAGTGTCCAGTGACCTGGGGGTAGCTAAAATAATAATGTTTACCATACAGGCAGTAGAACAAAGGGAGAAACAATATATTATAGCTGTGAAAAATCCAAGAAATGGCAAAAGGGTAACCACAAGTTCTGCTAAAATAATTGAGTTTAAATAAATCAACTAGAAAAGAAATGAAAGAAGGCTGTCAGAATCACCATGTCATTGCTGATCTACTAATATTCCTTGCAAAGGACAGCCTGGGGCTAGGGAGAGAGCGCAACAGTCTAAGTGCCTGCCTAGCAAGCACAAGGACCCGGTACCACATGCCATGCCACTGTGCCAGCCACCAAAACTGGGCATGGTGGCACATACCTCTAATCTCAGCACACTGGGGAGGCTGAGGCAGGAGGATCACTATGAGTATGAGCTGCATAGTGAGACCCTGTGCCAAATAAATTCAAAGTTTTTAAAAGGTTAAAAAAAGAAATAAATAAAGGATAGATTTCTGTGATGCCACCTATTTATCATTTTAGCACTGCAGAGGGAAACCTACCTTACAGAGCAACTATGCTATTCATGGCTAATATTTTGTGGGTGTTCCTTACTTTTGTGTACTTACATTTTTCTGTCCTTCCATTTCCCATTCAGTAAATGTAGGGTAACAAGAAGTGCAGAGATGACTGAGTCTCAGGGCACACACTGGCTGAGCGCTGAGAACGTCGTAGAAGCACCATGGGACCTGGGTTAGGTACACAGACAACTAGAAGGCAGTATTAACTGTGCAAAATGCTAGCAGTCAGTGGACAGAGTCGAGATAGGATATACAGGCCTACTAGAAAGCCCCTAGAAGACAGTCCCAGGGGTGCTGTGCTTGAGCTAAATGTTGTGAAACCTGTCCAGCAAAGAAGAGGAAAGAGTTGTATCAGGCACCAAAACCAAAGATATAGAGCCATGAGGATCATAGCTTACTTCCTAAAGCTGGAAGTTGCTTATTTTGGTTAAGGAATTAAATGGAAGAGGCTAAAAATGATAAGGCTCATATCACAGAGGCGATCTTGGAGGCTGTATGGACTTCAGATTTTATCTGAAAAAAATCAGATTTATATTTTTAAAGGATATACAAAAATGTTTATTTGCCTATCTTTGTTTTGAAAGCAATGGCACTTCTCATCCATGTGCCTTACAAAAATTAATTTGTAACCAACTGTATAGTAGGTGCTATCACTGTCTTCATTCTTAAGAAAAAAAGACTTAGGTACACAGAAGCTAAATAATTTGTCCAAGGGAACTTACCTAATGGAAACAAGACATTAACCCAGGCTGTGCATCTAAAGCTCATGTCAAATTGGTCAAGCAATGGCCGTGACTCATCCACATGTCTGACACTGACAAAAGGATGTACAAAGGGCAGTTCAGGACTACAGGATAAATCCTGAGAGCACTTGGCTGACCTTATCAGATACAAAAGTTACATTTCTTGTTATATAGGTCTTGCTATATCTTGGTCTTAACCATCCAGCAGAAAAGTATAAAAACGAGGTATATAAAGTAAATCCATATTAATACGATGAGCTGTAAAAGGCTCAAGTCAATAGCTTCTGAGGATAACCCACTGATAGTATAGACTGCTAGACAGTGTTAGATTGTTTAGTTGAATTCAAACACCTATAGTATTTAGATGCCAATAGAATATTCACCTCTGACAGGATAAAAAAAAAAAGGATACAAAGGAAAGATCATTTTGTATTTATATATACAAAATAGTTAGGATAGGTTTACAGCTACTTGCACTTAATTCGATGAGAAGAAAGGTGAACTAACAGTATTTGAACAGAATATCCTGTCTGCTTCTTGTGCTATGGATAACCACTAAGAAGATAACAATGTACAATGTATTGACTATCAAAACTGTCCTATTAATCAGCTGTGAAACTATCTCATTTATATTTATTTTTCAATAAAAAATAAAGCTCATGTCTTTTTATCCTATGTTATTTTTGTTTGTGGTTTCTATAAAAACATACATGTTTTCTTAAAAAGAGTAACCAAAAATGTTTTCCATGTAATTTCTCTTATGTCCCCTCAATCAGCAGTTGACTGTCTGCTCGTTCCCAACACCTTTAGTACTCATTTCCCTTTGTCAAGGTTAAGACCTACTACATCTCCCAAAAGTCTCATGTGTTCAGGGGATTGGACCACAGATGATGGGTTCATGGCTGAATGTGCTGTTAGGAAGTGAGCCTGACTGGCAGTGATCACTAGAGAGGGCACCTAGGGTGTATCCTTGTACCTGGCGCTCCCTAGGAGCCACGATGTGAGCAGCTTTCCTTCCCAGTGCTATCTCTAGCCTGGAGCCAAAATACTGTGGAACAAGCCCACAGGAACCATGAGCCAAAATAAACCACTTTTCCTTTAATTTGTGGAAGTTAGTGTTTTGCCCCAGCCATGGGAAGTGACTAATAGATGCATCCATCTTACCATTCAGTTGCTTCTCAACCATTTTAATCTAGATCCATGTCTCCCTCTAGCCTTTTGTGTCCCTCATGAAACAGGCAAGGATTTCAGATAGGCTTGCAAGAATTCTCTGAGGCTTTTCTTCTAGAATCAAAGGTGCATATAACACAGATTTCAAAGGGGATGGGGGAAGGAGGCTAAAGTAGAATATCCAATTTGATCATCTTTTGCTCACAAATAATAGGATAGGGCTGGCAAGATAGCTCAGTGGACTAAGTGCCTGCTTAGGTAAGGGGTTCAATCCTCAGCACCACATATCATGCTGGCCCTACCCCCGGGCATGCTGAGCTGGTCTCAAAACAAGGCATGGTGGCACACGCCTATAATCCCAGTGCTGGAGAGGCTGAAAACAGGAGGAGCACTATGAGTCTGAGCTGCATAGTGAGACCCTGTACCAAATACATAAAGAGTAAATAAAAATAATAGGACAGCTTCTGGTCTAGTTAGTGAAGGACAGTATACATCGAGCCCCCACCCCATTTTATCTGTATTGTATGTCCAGTGCCTCTGCCTCAGGAATCTTGACTAAATACCACACCACAGTACTTGCTGGACTAGGGATATAGCTCAGTAGTGGAGGACTTGCCTGGTATATGTACCATGCAAAACAAAATCACTGAATCCTGTTGTGTCAGTAGGAACATGCTTCTCTTCAGAACTCACTTTCAGAGATGGAAAATGCAGGTGTTAACATTTAACACCTGAATTTTTTTATACACTGATGCATTATTATACACTGATGCATCTTGTAGTTTTTCTTCAGTAAAGAGGAAGCAGAGTGATAGATATTAACTTCAGAGATTAATGAAGAGTTGAGAAGATAAATAAAATCACAAAATCAAAATTCTGAGAAATATTTCCTTTGTTTTTAGAATAAAACTTAAGGAATTAGAGTAATTTATGTTTGGAGACTTATTTAATCCTTGGTATATGTGACACCATGAAGCATGAAACTATAAAACCAAGATTCCACCTTACTTAGAGTCACAGCTAAAACAACAAAGAGAATCTTTTTCTTTGCACCTCAGCTTCCCAAATATCTAGGACTGCAGGCATGTGGCACTGTGCCGAACAAAAAGGAGGTATCTTAAGCCATTAAATTCACTGCCCTATCAGTTGGCTCTGTGTACAGTGCATAGTTTTGATGCATTCACTTGACTCCTAACTTTATCAGACCATTTAATATCAAAACCTATTTGGTTAATAACATGATTTGTTTAAGTTCGTTCATTTTACATTTTTATTTTATTCCTTTATACTTTTAAAAAGTTTATGACTTGTGTAAATTTCCAAAGATGCATACAAACTAATATTTCTCACATTGTTTAAATACAAAAGGTAGAAAAAACTAAAATCTCTATGAACACAAAATTGATCATTAATTCAGGAGAGTGTTTAAAACAAGTTGGAAGGGGCTGGGGAGATGGCTCAGTAGAATAAGCACTTCCCTGGCAAGCGCAAGGGCCTGAGTTCAATCCCCGGTTCCACCAAAAAAAAAAAAAAGGTAAAACAAGTTGGAAGACGTGTAATTACTGCTTCAAAGTAATCCCTCATATAGTTATAAGGGAGAATTGGACTAGTTATAAGCAGAATTGGACTATAAACATACTTCCACATTGTGTGTGTGCCTGTGTTACTAGGGAGTGAATCTAGGGTCTTCATACTGAACTACATCATTGGCATTTTTTTTTTTTTCAATTTTGACTCAGCTCACTAAGTTGTCCAAATGAGACTCAAATGTAGATCCTCCTGCCTCAGGCTCCCAGAGTGCTGCACCACCACTCCTATACGCACACGCACGCGCACACACACACACACACACACGCATATTAAGGAAAGTAAAAATCAGGGAAGGATGACGTTAGAAAATTCAAAATAGTTGAATAAATTATGAAATTTCCAAGAAACCTTTTTCCAGGTTTTTTTTTTCTTTTTCTATTTTTCCTTTGTTTCTGTTTACTTGCTTGCTTGCTTGTTTTCATTAAACATCGATATTGTAAGCCATCTTCCCCGAGAGATCAAACTCTGCCCCAAGCCTGGCTCCACTAGGCACCCTGCAGGAGCTCATTTCCTCTTGTGTTGCTCTTTCAGAGATCTGTAGAGAGTCCACATGTTGAGATTTGAGGACATTGCAGGAAGTATTACCTATTATTAACATCTGTCAGTATTTTTTTTCAGTATTTTTGTAATAATGAACTATGCATTTTAGTTGGAGAAAGAAGTAGGCCATATCTCCCTCTTTCACTTGATCTAACAACTGGCATTTGGTTGTGTTCAGCTGACACTATTAAAAGGTAACAAGGGTTGCAGTGCCTGCCTGGCAAAGTGAGATCCTGAGTTTGATTCCTGGTACCCCACCCCACCCCCCCCAAAAAAAAAAGAAAGTAATGAAGATTATGAGGACAGCCACTGCCTGTGGATTTGACCCTAGGTAAAGGAGTTGTCCAGGTCATCTGAACCCCTTCCCAAGAGATCTCACCCTAGAGGATCCTGGAGACCTTCCTGTACAGCCCACCTGCATTTTTTTCAGTGAACTATCTCCTGGAAGATAAAAGGTAGGAACAGAGAGCAAGACTTGTCAAGAAATACGATAAAAGGTATTGGTAAAATACAGATGACTCCAGGCATTTTCTTTGCGCAGACCACTGGCTCATGTTCCAGGTTAGGGTGGCAGCTCCTTGCCTCCTTGAAAAGGGCCAACTTTCTAGACACCCTTCCCTGTCTTAGAGGCAGAAGAGGCGCTGGTATTCACTGACTACCGACTCTGCTTGCCTTGCAGCCGACCCCCTGGTGGGCAGCATTGCCACACAGTACATGACCAACAGAGCAGAGCACGACCGGATGGCCAGACAGTGGACCAAGCGGTATGCCACCTAGGGGCCTGCCGCCTGCCGCCCCCGCCGGACCTGTGCAAGCACATTCACCAAGTGCATCAATAGCCCTGTCACCCTCTGGACCTTGGTTCTTACCTTCCTAGTTTTATTAAATTTTGAACTGTTTTGTGATGGTATGTCATTTATGACTCTCTTCCTCCTTTTTCCTTCTTCTGTCCTCCCCTTTTCTCTCTCCCACTCTTCTGTTTTCCTTTTCTGTTAACTTGAAAGATTTTGGATTTTTTCCCCCACCTCAGTGTGGATGGGAACTTTCATTTTCAGTGCAGACAATGTTGGATCTGTAATAGTAAGAGCTTTCTTACAAAGCTTTGTATTACTGTGTGGTTTTGTTTTTGTTGTTTTTTATTTTGTTTTTTCTTTTATGTGATCATTGGAAAAAATTCAGAATTCTATCTTGTTTCTACTTAAATGTAGTGCTTAGGGTTAATTTTTTGTACTGAAGTCTTTATTGGTGGGTGCATGCTACTGGGAACAAGTTTTTGTACAAAAGCTTCAATCAGAATCACTGTGCATTACTGAGACCCTGTTTATTACTAGCCTTCTGTCCCCCACGCAGAAGACTATTGGATTGAACAAAAATAATACGTATTTTGATTTACTTAAAGTGCTTGTAAATTTCTTAGGGACCTGCCACTTTTGACTGTGGATCAGTTGATGTACACTTATATTATTAAAGCACTCAATAAATCACTGTGGCTGATAAATGCACATCAGATAGCCCAGCGTTTGCTTTCTGTCCTGGTGGCCTGCACAATCTGATGTGTAGTGAGGCCTGTCTTTCTAGTTCAGTTGCAATTTCACATCTGTTTTTACCTCAGACTTCTAAAATTTCTTCATCCTTGAGTTGCTTAGCATGTAGAATCTCTCTGTCAATAACCTGGTAGTTTTCAGGTTACCGGAATGGATCGCCATCCTTGTACACAGTGGCTCTAGAATGGATCGCTGTCCTTGTACACATTGGCTCCAGAACCTGCTGTTACCTTGTCTGTAAGACAGTTAAGGATACGGCTCCAAGAAGAACTTCCTCGTGAAAGTGCCACGTGAACCGTGCGTCCTTCCAACTACCTTCTTGTGGATTTCTCTCTCCTTTTTCTCTTCTAATGTTTATAATGATTGCTGTTGAGTTTTGTTTTGGGTTTTTGTTTGTTTGGTTGGTTTGGTTTTGCTTCCTAATTTTGTTGGAAGAAACAAACTCATCTGTCAGACTTGGTCATGCAGTGCGTGTCCGGCTTGCCTGTTGGGCTGTTACAGTGTGCTGCTGCTGAGTTCACGGGAAATGTGTGGGTGGCAGTTTTAGAGCTGATTTGCTGGGTGATATTCATAGGCCTCTGGGTTCTAAACATACTGGAAACTCCTGCTCCACTAAGCACAGTTACTGGCCCATCATACAGCTTGATCTCAGTTAAGTAACCATTAACATTTGTATTACTAAACAGTAGGCTTTTCAAATGTAAGTCGCTTACCTGTGAAGATTGCAGCAGTTAAATATCTGATTTGAAAGGTGCATGTTTTGCTCTTTTTAAATTTTTAAAAGGAAATTCTAAAGAAAATGTATTTAAATATTCATAGTGCTACTTTTAAACCAAAGTGCTTGGGGGTATTTTTCTCCTTTTAATAAGGACTTTGCTATTCATTTTATTTGAAAATATTTTTCAGTAGGCCAGAATTTTGTGGTCTCTGTTGGAACTAGTCGTAGGTTTGTTCCAATAAAATTTTACAAAATAAGCAGTAAGCAAACTGGCCTCATGGGCTATAATTTTCTCCGTCATCTCCCCTTCTCTTCTCCGCACTCCCCTCTTCCTCTCTCTCTCTCTTTCTCTATCTCCTCTTCCTCTTTCTGTCTTACCTTGCTGAGTTGCACACATGGCCCTTGAACTTGGCCTCCTGCCTCAGTCTCTGGGTGGGTGCTGGGGCTGCAGTGTGCCCCAACTGGCCCTTCTCTTTATTTAGCATAAAGTGCAGGGCTGACTTTTAGGAAGTTACCAAGAAGGTTCTGTCCCTCCTGGACTGTCTCTCCACAAGTTAGCATTGTGTTTTACGTACTTTAATGCTTTAAATTATAAAATTTAGTGCTTAAAACATGAAATTTTATTATTAGACTCCTTTTTTTTAACTTTTGACAGATTAAAGCAGACTCAGGATACCATGCTTTTATAGGCACTATTTAAATTCAGTTGCCCTTTCTTCTTTTAAAATGTCAACTCCATTGAACACATATTTTAAATAGCATATCAAACATGTTACATTTTATATTATAGCTCTTTGTATTTCATTTTTTTTTATTTTTTTATTTTTATTTATTTGAGAGAGAGAGAGAGAGAGAGAGAGAGAGAGAGAGAGAGTGTGTGGTGTGTGTGTGTGGCCAGCTCAGCCCACCAGGGGGCGGGGCTGGCTGGCATGTGGTGCTGGGGGATTGAACCGCGGTCCCTGATGCTTTGCCAAGCTTGCTCCAAGTAGGTGCCTTAGACCACTGAGCCATCTCTCCAGCCCCCTCTTTGTATTTCAGATCTTTTCTTTTTTTTTTTCCGGTACCAGGGATTGAATTTAGGACCCTGCATTTGCCAGGCAAGTGCTTATTCTACTGAGCCATCTCCACAGCCCTTTAGATCATTTTTAAATGTACGTTATTTAGAAACCAGAAATCACAACAATTCTAGTAGGAAATGCTGCCACAAATCTGTTTACTGTGAACGAGTTTTAGGTTTTATGTCAATCTGTCATAGGAGGAAGCTGTAAAACTTACCTTCCTATCTTTATGATCTCTAAATCCTTCATGACTAATGTGTACCTTGCTTTCAAAAATGTACAAGCTAGAGAAACTCCAGAGAGACCCCCAACCTTCTCGTGGAGCCTTTTGAAGTCTAGATTCCAGATGACATGGTAATTTTCTTAACCTCTATAACCATATGAGGTAGTATAATTCAACCACATTTTTTTTTAAAGGAGATGAGAATTATTTTTATGTATTTAGTACAAGGTCTACACACAGAATCTCACTACACAGATCAGACTCATAGTGATCCTCCTATTTTCAGCCTCCCGGGCATGTGCCACCACACCAAGTCTCAATCGCACTCTCAGCATGCCCCAAGGGCTGTGCTGACACAGCACACTGGGATTGAATCCTGGCTTAGGCTGGCTCTTGAGATGAAAATATTATTAAAGCATTTTGTATGTCAGATTGTAGCTAAATAAGTACCCTATAAAGTTATTTTCACACAGTACACTATTTTCTACTCTTCTAGAACTTCAGGTGTCTTTGAAGGTTCCTAGCTCTGGTGAAACCTGCCTGGTTAACTGAAAGATGATGATGACAGAATTATAGTCATGTGATAATCAGGCTTTTCACTAGTTCTCCTAAATGATTAGTCTAAATAGTTTGGTTAGATGTCTGTTTACTTAAGACACTTAGTAAAGTATGAACAAAGGCAATGGTAAAAGAATCTGAAAAAAGATCATGATAGAGCCTTCTAGGTCTTGGCTAGAAAAGGGATGGGACCATTTGGGCAATGTAACATAAGCAAAAAGTTCTCAAATACAATAGTCATTTTACAGGCTATAAGATCGAAATTTGCTGCATATAAAATTCTGAAGTGGCAACTTAGCACTATATAGGGTGGCAGACACTGGTGATTTATCTGTCCAACAGCC
>NW_004524635.1:3454692-3475541 GCF_000260255.1 Octodon degus
TACCCAGAAAGCTTACAGTTTTGCTAAAATTTGTGGGGTAACCATTCTAAATTTCAAGAATGATTTTTGTGTCCTACTATTACTAAATTCTTCATACTTATTATTAATGCTAGTTACACTAATCTGTAGCTGTGTGAAATAAAATGTTGGCAGATCCTTGGCTAGAGCAAGATTATTTAAAAATAGCTTCAAATGATGTTTATTGATCTTAAAACACTCAAAAGGTAATGCCCTTAATTTGTCAGTAAATTGCATATAAAAAGAGCATTCTTCATCTATTCTACAGGAATCCACTGAGCAGAGCAATTTGGCCTTCTTACTTTATACAATCAGAGAAAACTGTGAGTTAAATGTGTTCCCCAAAGTTCATATGTTAGAAACTGCACTTCAAATGAATGAGTGTTAAGAAGTGGGAGTGTTTTCATGCTGTTATGTGGGAGTGTGACCCTGATAAAGACAGCTCCCTCTCCTGCCATCTCTTGTGTGCTCTCGCCCTTCTGCCTTGCACCGTGGGGTAATGCAGCAACAAGCCCCTGGCAAGGTGCAGGCCCCTCAGCTCACTCCCACCCTCCAGAACGCTAAGAAGTCTCTGTTCTTTATGAATGACTGAGTATTAGGTCATTCATTCTCACAAAACCAACTAATATACCAAGCAAACAGAAATTTGCTTCATGAAATACACCTTTAGGAATCAGGAAGAAAGGAGATATTTAATCTAAAGAGACTATAACCCAGACCATAATTTATCTAACAAACCCTCAGCCTAGCCCATAAGCATATAGGTGGCCCTCAGTCACATGAAGTTAGAAAAATGCCAGTGAGATTCCCATTCAAGCATGTGACATCAGAGCCCTTGCTATCAACTCCAAAACCACATACATGTGCTATCTAACAAAAAAGTAGAACTAAATTGATATAATTCACTCTTAGTCAAGATGGTATATAATTTCTAGGGGTGGGATTTTGCCTTCAATGAATGTGGGAAAGTGGTTGAAGAAAATGTGAACTTAGTATAAGATGAGAAGCAAAATTTCAGGAGCTACCTTTCTAATCTTAGAGGCATTACACAAAAATGTGAGTGTCCATGGGAACCTGTCACTTGGAGAATCCTGAGGACTTCTCCATGTCTCAGTGATGCAGTGAAAGGGGTACATGCTGTTGTCCCACTTATCGGGAGGCTGAGGATTTCTTGAGCCCAGGTATTCAAGACTGACCTAACTACACAGCAAGACTCAAAAGGGGGAAGGAGAGTAATTATTGCCATGGCTGACAGTTAAGAAACATCTAAAAACTGTCCATACAGTGAGAGATGTTTATACTTAATTCTGAAAATAGTTAAAATTGCACCCCCTTTATTTCAAGGTGACTTTATGACTTAAAATACCTCTTCTCTCTAGGGCTCTCTGGCACGTGCACTGAGACCTTAAAATCACCTGAGTACACTCTGTACCTAAGCTAGGTCTAGAATTGTCCCCAGAGGAGGTAGACAACTGCCTCACTAAATTCTCAGCCATAGCAATTTGTTCCATCACATCTAGAATCTGCTGGAGTGGAGACTGATGGGGCCAGCCATACTTTTCCTCTGCTGTAAGTCTGAATCTTGAATGTTCAAACTAGAAAAGCCCATGTGTTTAAGGGCTTGATCTCCAGAAATGGTGAAACCTTTGGGAAGAGGCCCTTGTGGAAGGTTCTGGAGTCATTGCCCTTGAAAAAGATTATGGAATGTGGCCCACCCCCTCTTTCTCTGGCTTCCTGGCCATGAGATGTTGGCTCTGCCCTGTGTTCCCACCATCATGTGCTGCCACACTATGAGAAGACCAAAACGATAGCACCGCTAGGTCAAGGATGAGAACCTCCAAAACTATGAGCCAAAAATCCTTCTAAGTTAATTATTTTAGATATTTTGTTGTAGTGATGGAAAGCTAACATAGCCTCTGAAGGCAGACATGAATTTCCCCACACCCATCCCACCACCTAGGAGCTGACTGATTCCTTGAACCTGGAACATCACTCCTCTAGGCACTTTTCACTCACCTTCCTTCATGAGCACTGGGAATGTGGGTTAGATTTAACAGGAAATAGAAGGGCTGGACAAATAGCTCAGTGGAGTAAAATGCCTGCAAGCAGGTGCAGGGGCTTGGGGTTCAATTCCCCAGCCTGATGTGCTGACCCACACCCGGGGCACGCTGAGACAGTGATTAAGATTGGGTGTGGTAGTGTGCACCTATATTCCCATCTCTTGGGAGGCTGTAAACAGGCAGATCACTATATCACTATGAGTCCGATCTAGTAGTGAGACCCTAAACACCCTGCAGACCCTTCCGTAAAAAAAAAAAAAAAAAACAGGACACAGAAAATCCCAAGTTTCAATGACCCTCCAGTCCTGCACGGACCAGGACAAATTATTGAACCTTGGTGCTGGGATGGATTTCAGCATAAAATCTTAGATACTGCCAGGTACGGTGGTGCATACCTGTAACCCCAGCACTTGGGGGGTAGAAGCAGAAGGATCATTATGAGTTCAAGACCAGCCTGGGCTACAAAAAGAGCTCAAGGCTGGGGTGAACTACGTAGTGAGACCTTGTCTCAAAAAGATGAATGGTAGGAAAGAAGGAAAGAAAGATTTAGAAGAAAGAAAAAGATCTTAGATACCTTATAGAACCAGTTGGGTCATTGAAATGTTTTAAGAAAAGTGTTTTCTGAGGAACCAAGGCAGGATCAGAAGTTTGAGCCCAACCTAGGAAGCTTAGTGAGACCCTGCTTCCCTTAGGAGGAGGGGTTGCAACTCATTGCGGAGGCTCTGGCTTCAGCCTTCAGGGAGGGGCGGTGGGTGATCTGATGCACATGCAGTGCTCCTTTTCCATGTGTACTCTGCATTGTACTCCGCTCATTGCCCACACATGGTTTTCACACCCAGTGTGCATCGTTCATTCCCTGGCTCTAAAGGCATGTGCAGGATCTCCTTTCTATTGCCAAACATGACTTACGGTGTGCATGTCTTTTCTCTGAATGAGTAGTCTAAACCATAATGCCTTTTAAGAGGAATTTTAAAAGGGAGCATTCCTGGATTTTGACTTTCTTGCTCATGGGACCCACACAGTGTGATGGAGGCAATATTGAAGCCACTGATCTCTCTTGCCTGTTTTTAAACTCACAGAGCCAAAGTGGGGCCAACTCCCACTCTTGGGGAATGCACAGCGTCAGGGCTTTCAGTTCCAGGTATAGAAAACTCTTACCTGAAACCTTGGCATTTTTTGAGTCATAACTCCTAATCTTGATGGTGGTGTTCTTCTCCACATTGTTACATTCATCTTTTTCAAAATTAGATGGGTGGTCAGAGTCCAAGATGAGAATTTCATCCTGGCTAAGAGGAAAGGAAGACCTCCTAAGAAATCCTGCCAAGCAACACAAAAGGAAAAAACAGATGCTTACAGTTGCTGCTTCTGACACTGAAAAACACCAAGCGGGTTGCTCCCTATCTACAGGGTATGAACAGGACCAAGGGGCAGTGCAAGGCCACACTCCCCAGTGCTGCCTCTGCACTGACATTGCACACAAGTAAGATGATAGCATTGGTCATTGTTGGCTAAGTCTCCAACTTGAAACTACTGACAAACATAGAGAAATGAAGATAGTCACTACTATGAACCTTGACAGCTTTTACCTCCATCCTATGGAGCAACAGCTGCCTGTGTTCACCACCAAACAACTCCCAAGTACCATGATTTGAACAATCAGAGCAGCTTATACCACTTAGTAGAAACATGATGAAAGCCTCTAGAAGCTAATATTAATCTCTGAGAGACCCTATTCATTTCAGCAGTGCATGAGAAAATTATTGAAACTCCACACATGACAGTGCATTTTTCCTTAAATATAAAACATATTTCTGTCTTAGAGAATCTCAAAATTCCCATGTGTTCTTAGTGGTGTATAATAAAATAACAGTATGCACTTGTCAGTCTGGCTTTTGGAGGAATAGTGACATGTAGTGACTATTTGAATTTTTAGTAGCTAGATTTGAGAGAAAAAATGTTTATATAAAAATTACAATTCTTGGGGCTGGAGAGATGGCTCAGTGGTCTGAAGCACCTACTTAGAACAAACTTAGCAAAGCACAGTGTACTGCGGTTCGATCCCCCAGCACCACATGCCAGCTAGCCCCGCCCCCTGGTGGGCTGAGCTGGCCACGCACACACACAATAAATAAATAATTAAAAAAGAAAAAAATTACAATTCTTAATATAACAAATTATGTAAAATGAGTATGTATTGAAAATTGGTTTATATTAAAAAAAATCTGCCTTTCTGGGTATTGCAGAATAACCCAAAGATTGTATTATTAAACCCTCAGAATATTTCTAAGCAATTTATTTTGACTTGTTTTATGGATTAAGAGGTCAAGGA
Organism: Octodon degus; assembly: GCF_000260255.1. NCBI lineage: Eukaryota > Metazoa > Chordata > Mammalia > Rodentia > Octodontidae > Octodon > Octodon degus. The sequence goes on from NW_004524635.1 coordinate 3,459,100, forward strand.
ATGAGTTGCTGGGTCAACAGAGTCAAGAGAGAATCAAACATACTAATTAAGAATAGAAATGTTGTTAGAGGGGTCATATTTACTACTTGAAATTGAGCATTTATTCTCCATTCAGAGAAGATGAATAGGAAACTATAATTCTGTTTGAGTCAGAATCTATAAATTATCCTTAATAGCCATTCTTCTTTTATAAAGGGAAGCATTGGAGTTTTAACTGAATGTGTAGCCATCTAGCCAGAAATTAAATTCTCCAGTACCCAGGTTGATTACCACAGAATGGTCCCACTCCTTGGTTCTTAGTGTCCACATCCTTCAGCATTTCTTTCTTTTTTTTTTTTTAATTAAAAAATAGAGTCTCTCTTTCCTAGCTCTTAAGCTGGTTTGGTCTTGTGACTTGACTTGCCTTGGCTGGTAGATATGGTAGAGGTGATCTTATACCAGCCTCCAGCCTAGGCCCCCAGAGATGTGAATACAGTAAATAGTTTAGTATAGTTCTGGGTGTGGATAATGGGAAGGCCCCCCATGGGTCTGGGAGGCACCAACCAGTAGGCTTGTAGCCTGGATGGAATACAAGGGGGAGGCAGGCTTGCTGCTTCCTGGCCAGCCTGCCTGCCCTGCTATGGATAGTTTCTCCTCTGTTGTGCTTCCTTGCCTAGGAGCCTGCTGACTGCAGACTGAAACTCTGCAAACAGCTGACATAAATCTTTCCTCCTCTAATTTGTGAGTGTCATGCATTTTGTCCCAGCAACAAGGAAGTAACAGATTCTGACTTAAACTACTGAATTTGAAGTGTTTAGTTATACAGAAATAATGAGCACACTTTGTTATAGTTAGGCATATCCACAAAACAAAATTCTGATCACAAAAACAAGTGATGGGTTCAAGTTCCATATCTCATAAAACGTAGCTGTTTGACCTCTCCTTTATACTTCCCAGTGGAATGCAGATATGGTGTTGATGAATCAGATGTAGCCATAAGAACAAGGGGTATACCCAAGAATATGGAGCACCGAGGCAGGAAAAGGTGAGCTCTGAACATGCTGAGATTGAAGTACATACAGCTATACTCCATGTAGAGCTATCTGGTGCTGTATGTGCTAGTGTTGGCCTGGGAAAACTCAGTGTCCGGGATTGAAGGTAAAAAGACGAGAAGCAGAGTATAGAATTGGAATCAGGGGGCTGGCGAGATGGCTCAGTGGTCTAAAGCACCTACTTGGAACAAGCTTGGCAGAGCACAAGGACCACGGTTCAATCCCCCAGCACCACATGCCAGCCAGCCCCGCCCCCTGGTGGGCTGAGCTGGCCACACACACACACACACACACACACTAAATAAAAAATGTTTAAAAAAAAAAAAAGAATTGGAATCAGGGCAGGTAGGCTGAAAATAAGGGATGTGTCCGTGTGCAAGTGTGGGTACACAAGCTAAAGGAAGCTGAAGTTGGGTTGTGTGGCTTTCTGCAGCAAGAGAAGACTGCCTTCTCTGTGCCAACCAGAGAAGGGGATTCAGGAAGGAACTGATAAAAGGTCACCCTGAAGCCCAGCCTCCGTGGGCATTCGGCCAAGAGCAAGAGAAAAATGGAAGGTGGTGAAGGGATTAAATAATTGGCATTCTGGCATGATCGCAGCGCCTTGTATGACAACATAGCCCAGTGAGTTACTGTAACAAGAACGGCTCTCTTTATGTTCTGAATAGAAGGGTATTCTCCACAAATCAGATTTTGTGTGCAGATTAGCTATGTGTAACCGTCTTTCTGCTGTTGTTAAAAACTGAAGGAATTGTGCTGGTGAATTACAGATAGGATGACATTGAGTGCCATAAGAAGGAGAAGTAAAGAATTACCATTTTTCTGGCGACATCTATTTCCTTTTTTTTTTTTTTTTTTTTTTTTTTTTTTAAGGACAAGATCTTGTTATGTAGCCCAGGCCAGTCTTGAGCTCACATTGATCCTCCCCCCTCAGGCTCCCGCGTGCTGGGATCACACGTGTGCATTACCACACTCAGCTCTTTCCTTTCCAGTCCCTAGGATAAAGCCTGAAAAAGGGGCAGTCACTTCCCAGTCTGCAGGAAAGAAAACAGACACCAACAGGTTATGTGCCTTGTCCAAGGTCACCACCCAGAAGAGTGAACCTGTAAGGGCTCTGCACAGTCCATGCACTTGGGCCAGCTTTTGCTTCCACAGCGCTGGCCCCATGTTACTGAACAAAGTACTTAATGAGACCCCGTGGACAGTGCATGCTCAGCAGGAATGCAGCCTGCTGAAGACACAGGTTTTCAAGCATATGGAGGCATTTCTGATTCGGAGATGAGAATAAAATTTAAAAAAAATAAATAAACTTGGCCTTCCAATTGGAAGAAAGATTCTCATAGAGCTAGTAATATAGTAGAACAGAGGTTGCAGAAAGCTGTGAAAATTGAATACCTTTTGGGCAACAAACATGAATTTCTGTGGCAAAACATTTAGGACTTCCTTTTCTTTGATGACTCATTTTGATTGTTTGTTTTTGTTGTTTGGTTTTGATTGGGGGGGTTGTTTGTTTTGTTTTTTTGTTTTTGTTTTTTAGAACCAGGGATTGAACTCCGGCCTTTGTGGCTTGCCAGGCAAGCACTTATTCTACTGAGCCATCTCCCCAGCCCCTGATGACTCATTTTGATTTTGTGGTGAATGGATAAAAAGGTAACCTACTGGGACAAGATTCTGTATAGTGTTATTTTTGCTATTACTATTGTCACCACCATTACTGTCTCCACAGCAATTACTCCACGTCTTTTTTAAAATTGATTTTTGTGCTTTTGGGGATCAAACCCAGGGTTTCACACATACAAGGCAAGTACCCTACTACTGAGTTTGATCCCCAATCCAGCACCTTTCTTCCCCAAGCCCCACCATGGTAGGGATCAAATTAAGGACTTCGTATACCACCCTTTCTGAACATTATAATATTCAGCACAAGAAGCACACAGAGTACAAGAAGGGTGTGTTGGGGTGGAGTAGACATGTACCTGTCATCCCATTTAATCATGTGACTATAGAAACTGAAGCCCAGGGGTCCATGTAACTGTGAAATTCATGTGCTCTACACCATGTAGGATTGAATCCTACACAGTCCAGTTTAGACTTGACAGACATAAGTGCAAGTTGACTAATTGATGAGTTAGAAAACCACTGAGTTTATGCAACCAAAACCCTTGAATGGAAGGCATGTTCAGCCTGGCGTCAAATGGATCTCAGGTAAAACAAAGTATCAGTGCAACTCTGCTGGATTTACTCACCCTGCAAAGGGAAACCGGGAACAAAGCCAGAGGAAAAAGGCGCCATCCTCACAGCTGCACTGTGAGGATGAAGCCACCTCTTCACCTCAGGAGCCTTTCGTCATCAGCTCTGTGACCATTCCTTTTTCCTAGCAGCAGATCTCTGCCTTGGTCTTTTTCCCCCCCAAAACCCAGTGGAAAGATTTACGGTCATTTTATAACTGAACTCAGTGGAAAAATAATGTTTAGCTACTTCACAGCCAATTGGAGCAGAACACATTTCTATTCCATAAAATAAGGCATTGGATACACTTAGGATTCAGAATTTCAGGCGCATTCCTTGCATACAGCTGTGTTTCAGACTGGATAAAATTCAAATATCACTTTACTTTGTCTTTTCTGTGGATTCACTTGAGTTGGTCTCATTAGGCAGAGCTGGTGTTTGGGGAGAAATGCCAGACTTCAGAATAAAGGCCTGGTAAATCTAACCTCGTAAAGTTCAGTAGCCTGAAAACAAGTCACAAGGTGAACATCAACTTAAGTGCTTCTCTCTCTCTCTCTCTCTCTCTCTCTCTCTCTCTCTCTCTCTCTTTCTCTCTCTCTTTGTCTGTCTGTCTCTCTCTGTCACACACACACACACACACACACACACACACACGGGCTTCCTCCCTGCCCTTTATTGAATCCACTCAAAAGTCTCCAGGCAGCAGGGCCGCATCGTCTTCTAGAAGCTCACCCTCCGGCCTCCAGAGCCTTCCGCGCTGGCAGCCCTCTTTCCTGAACTTCTTTTTCTTGGCTCAGGTGTGCGTTTCATGTGTCCCAACAGCAACCTTTCTGAATGTGCTGGTCCCTGCTGTTCTGTCCTCTGCCTTCTCACCTTCTGTCTTGCTGGGTGCCCTCAGGTATTCAGGGTGCATTAACTGCCTGCCCAGACCACGTACAGTGGGAGAACCATTAACATGAAGACAATGCTCCTGCCACAAGGAGCCACATCTGCCTGGTTCTGAACACATTTGTTTCCCCAAAGGGCAGTGGCTGCAGGAGAGGCCACCACAGTGTCCCGCATCAGGAGAGATGGGCAGGAGTGCATGGGCTTTCCAATCAGGCAAGGCAGGCTGGGAAGGGCATTGTTGGTATTTTGATCAGGACTGCAAGCATATGGCAGTTTTGTCCATACTAGTTGCCAACAAGCTCCTGCGTAGGAGCAAGGTACATCGTTCTGTTTTCTGATGTCCTCTTCAGTCACCTTTTTCAGAGTACTGTAGTTTTCATCATAGAAGTCTTTCACTTCCTTGGTTAGGTTAATACCTAGTTATTCTAGTTTTCTTGAAGCTACGATGAATTGTATTATTCTCATAATTTCCTTCTCTTTGGGTTCATTATTGACATACATGAATTTTTTTCTATTTTTTATTGATACAGGATATCACTATGCAGCTCAGACTCATAGTGATCCTCCCATCTCAGGCTCCCCAGTGCTGGGATTACAGTGTGTGCCACCACACACAGTTTCAGAGCAGCATGGCATGTGGTACAGGGAATCGAACTCAGATCCTTGAGCTTGACAGGCAGGCACTTAGATTGCCAAGCTATGTCCCCATCCCCAGTGCACATTAATATAAAGGACCAATTTATTTGTGATGTTTGTAGAAAAATAGATTCACCTAGAAAATATAATGTTGAGTGAAATAAATCAGACACTTAAGCTGAAGTAACGTATGGTATCTCTTATTTGAGTGAGGCAGAAGACAAACACACAGTGAGCGGATAGGAGAGAAGGGAATGGATCTCTTGCAAATGGGAAGGGGTCCAGGAGAATGTGGGGGAAGAAAGGAGGGGGGAGAGGGAAAATAAATGGAACAAAGATGTGCCATGTGCAGGAGCCTAAAAACCTCCACAAGCATGAACATATATCTTAAACATAAGATTAATAATAGCAACAGGAACAATGAGGAAAGGGGATTTAGAGAAGGCAAGAGGGAGGTTGGGGAGACAAAGCAGATTCAAAAATGAACCCAGTCGTGTTGTGCACCTCTGTGTAGCCACAGTCTATGCTGCAAACATGTCCTACTATTTAAAAATGGAAAATAAAGATGATACTAAAGTTTTAAAAAAAAAATCTTGGTGCAAATACTCATGTACTTGTCGTGTTACTGGCGTAAATAAGCCTGCTCAGACCTGTTTAGATACCCGAATGCTTACCATTATGTTATAACTGCCTGCAGGATGTAGTACAGTCACAGGCTGGGCTTGCAGCTCAGGGACAGCAGGCTCCGGTACAGGACAGGTGGGCAGTTGTACTCTACGATGTTCATCCAACAACCAGATCACCTAAGGACGCCTTTCTCAGGACGTACCCTGCCGTAAAGAGACAGGAGTGTAGTGGTGGCTATGTTTTAGCCAACATTTGTTGCACCTTTATCTCTCTGTGAAGATACACAGCAAACAGGGACAGTGGTTGCCTGCAGGGAGTGGATTTCAGAGATTATGAAGCTCCAGGAAGAACAGGTACTACCACAAAAGCACTGCATGAATTTAACCCCATGCGACTACAGTAATTTGATAAAATAGGAATTACACAGCTCTCAGAATTTTTGAATTTTTTAAAATGTTCTAAACAGCAAACAGTTTAGAACATTTGGGAGAAACATCTTGACCCAAAGGATTCCTTTCTCTTTCAGTAATCAAAAATTAGCTCACAGGTATTTATAATCTCAAAGAAGTCACCAGCACCCACCCATAGCACAGACTTCGTCTGGGATCTACTGTGGGTGGTAGAAATGTACTCTGTCTAGCCAAGGGCTAGACGTCAGGAGGCGCAGAGCACTGAGGGAGTCACCCTGCAGAAGGGGACTTGAGGAGAAGGCTGGGAAGGTCCCCTCCTTGGCCCAGGGCTGACTGGCTGGCCTTCAACTATCTGGGTCTCCTTCTTCTCTTCTGTAAAGTATGATTTATGGTGTCACTCTCTCTGTCCTCTCATCTCTGTCACCCTGACTTCCCAAACTCCAGGATTTCACTGCCCTCCTCAGTTTCCACCAACACAAGACCTGGAATTCTCTTCCTAAGAGCGCCGTCTCAGCTTCTGATGCAGTTTCTGGAAATGCTCTTGCGCTGTCCAGATTAAACATCTTTTCCAAAGGGTGATCATTGACAAATACTTATTCAGTGGTTAATTTATCATGTGATTCATACTTTCATGTGTGTATTTTATGTGTTACATTTGCCATAAAAATTCTATGCTTCATGATGCTTATTTTATATTTATGGTACAAAGTATTATGTCTTAGGTTCTTTAAAAAAGCTAAAAATAAATATAGCACTGGCAGTGTTTTATTCAAGAGCACAAAGACCATTTTAAAAATGACTGAGATGTCCATGGTGGTGCACCGTTACTAGGGAGACTAAGACAGGAGTATCCTCTGAGCCCGGGAGTTCAAGGGCAACCTTGTCTCAAACAACACAAAGCAACAAAAATGACAGAAGTTCAAGGAATGCTGACTGTTACGGGTTGAATTCTGCCCCCTCCTCCCAAAGCTTATATGTTTCACGTAACTCCTTGTACCTGAGTATGTGATGTAATTAATGGCAGACAACAATTAATGAACATGAGATCCTACTGGTACAGGGTGAACCACTGTTCCCATGTAACTGGGAAATTTGGAGACAAACCCCCAGCTGATTCATGCCCGCATGTTGGAGAGCTGTTCTGTGAGCAAGCTGTGGTGGTAAATTAGGGTAATCCAATGGATCTACATGGCATATTAGTATAAACAGCTCACACCAAGGATTATCAGTATACTCCTCAAGATCGAGACAGACCATGTTGTCTTTATGTCTTATCAAATCTCGGAGCCAACCAAATAGCTCAGCGGATTAAAGAGCCTGCAAGCAGGTACAAGGGCTGGGGGTTTGATCCCCAGGCCTACTGTGCTGTCCCCGCCCCCAGGGTGCACTGAGAGGGCCATTGAGACTGGGCATGGTGGTGCGAGCCTGTAATCCCAGCTTTTGGGAGGCTGTAAACAGGCGGATCACTAGGAGTATGATGACCCTGCACACCCTGTAGACCTTTCCCTAAAATACAAAAAAACAAAACAAAAAGAAAAAAATTGTGGAACAAACTCTTAAAGCCATTAAAAAATGCCATCATTTTCTGTTTCTCTAGAGCCACTCCTGGTGCCAAAATCTCTTGTCAGTCAGGGTTTTACTAGAGGAACATATGTAACACATGATGTACAAATGTATAAGAAATTAAAAGAGAGGGCCAGGGAGATAGCTCAGTGGCATAAGCGCTGGCCAGGCAGGCAAGTTCAAGGTCCTGAGTTCGATCCCCACTACCAAAAAATAAAAAGGAAAGAAATTAGAAGATTGGCTTATGACAGGCAGCCACATGAGGAAGCATTCAGAAGGGGTCTGCACACCGTGGATTAAAGGATTCAGCCCAAGGTCTGGAGCTCACTGCAGTGTTCCATGCAAGTCCGTATCAGGAGCTGGTGAGTCCGTGGTTGAAGGTTGATGATTTCTGACTGATACACAAGCCATGCCAGTAATATGCACTGGACACACTTGTCTTTCCACAACATCAGAATTTGTTGAACAACAATGAATTCATGAGCTACATCAATTTTGTCAGCTTTATCTGGACAAGTACTCATGAATCCCTCAATAGCCAGGGAACCAATCACGCATTCTCTTATTACAATCTCAGCTACTAACATTCGTGACACTCACATGATAATACCTATAGATTACAGAATGGCTAAAGAAAGGCTTCCCAGTGGCTTCAGGATTCATACGGGCAGAACTGAAAACCTCTATGAATGAGGAGAGAGTCTAGAAACTGGTAAAAAGTCCCCTGAAGTGGTCAGGAAATATTACAGCACAGGCAGAGGGCTGGGGCCTGGGGAGAGAGCTGGCTCCCAGACTGAGTCTAGATGTTAGGTGGGCATTTCCATGGGCCAGGGAGTCCGTGCTTGGCAGGAGACCCAAGTTCCAGGCCTCTGGACTTCATAGAGCACTCATTCACCAGATATCCAACATAACCACAGCTCAGAATGCCCCAGTGTGAGACACCCTGCCTCTCGTGGGAGCCAGGTGAGGGAGTGGCAGCCTTTGTTGGTCTGGTGTGTCCACAAAGTTCACGGGCCTGCTTTTCTACGATATAACTTAGATACATCATCTGGCCGTGTGCCCCTCACTTGATTAAGTTTACAGGTGGCAATTTCCTACGAGCATGATTGATTTACCAGTTTGTGCCTTGTGATTAGGGTGTGTATCTGGAAGTTGTGTGTGTGTGTGTGTGTGTGTGTGTGTGTGTGTGCGTGCGTGTGTGTACATGCATGTCCAGCATCTGGTAGTTCTCTATTTGCACAGATAAGTTACCAAGTCATCCCGCTCCATGTGTTCTCAAAATGGAACAAACTAGCCAAGCTGTGTAGTGGCGCACAGCTAAAATCCTAGCACTTTGGAAGGCTGACACAGAAAGATTGTACCCAAGAAATTCAAGCCTACCCTGGGCAACTTAACAATATATCAAGGTCCTGGGGATGTAGTTCAATATAAAAGCCCCAAGTTCAAATGCCAGGACTACAAGAGAAAATAAAAAGAAATATGGAGTAACTCAAATAAGGCGCAATCTGCTTTCCGCGAGAAGCTGCAGGCAGAGAGCACAGCCTGGAGTCCGTGCTGGCTGCATGGCATCGTACCAAGTGCTGCGCGTTGGGTTTCCTCATCCGTCATGCGCAGATGAGGTCTGCTCCAATGCTGTCATGAAGATCCGTGGGGATTATCTGCTCTGCATGGTAGGTGAAGACAGGAAACACTGAGTACTTGGGGAACTCCTAGGTGTGTGCCAGCGAGGGGGACACAGACATGTAGCCTTTCGTTCTTGGAGCATTTTCTAAATTATAAGTAGATGACACTTGTCAAAAAGAATTACTGAGGACTAGGGAAATAGTTCAGCAGTCTAAGTGCCTGCCTTGCAAGCGTAAGGACCCGGGTTCTATCCCCCATACCATATGCCATGCTGGCCCAGGAAACCTGGGTGTGCTGTTCTGGCCATGGAAACCTGGCCTCATGATGCACACCTGTAATCCCCGCACTGGGGAGGTTGAAGTGTCCTGATGGGGAGCAGTCGCTGCAGGCTAGAAGAGGGTCAAGAAAGACAAGGAAATCCTGGAACTGCCTGGTATATGCACAGAGGCCAGAGGCCACTGTGGCAAAGATGGGGCCAAGCAGGGCCAGGCACACCAGAGCCACAGGAATTCCAAGTTAGCATAAATAGGTCAGAAGCCAGCGGAAGCCTAGGGATGCAATTTGAGACTCCCTGGACTGTGGGTAGAAACCTGCTGATGGAGGTCACATGAAAACCTTCAAAGACACTGGGGAAGAGGTGGCAGGACCAGATCCCAGTTGTGCTAGGAGATGGTGATGGGAAAGACTCTGCTTCAGGACAGGTGGACCTAAGGGACAAAGTCTCAGGGAGAGGAAAACCTCTGAAGGCCAGACCATTTAGATGTGAGGTCGTGGAAAATGGGATGCGGCAACGTGAGTGGGTTGGGGGACTTCGAAGAAGTCCTTAAACTTGCCCAGGGAAGAAGAGGACACCACACCGTCCATCACTCACTGGAGGTGTGTGGACATTAAGCCACATGCGTAGCCCCAGTTTGCTAAGTGCTGCTTTCACAGCTGGCTTATAGCTAAGGCTGAGAGTCCCCTAACTTGCCTGACATCATGGCACTAGAAACTGTGGGACTGCGATGCATACCTGGGCCTTGCAGTCTCAAAACCTACAAAGACATTCGGGAATGCATTGAATGACAATGTGAGGAGAGTCTGGAATTTTTTTTTCACTTATTTTAAATTGTGTAAACATTCAATTAAAAAAAAAAAACACTGATCTTAAATGTTGAATTTGATGGGTTTTGACAGTTACGTACATTTGTGTAGCCAGCACCCAAACAAGATACAGAACATTTGTTCATCCCAGAAAACTCCTTTAGGTTTCCTCCTGGCCAGCCCTCCCCTCAACTCCTAGGGAACAAAAGCCACTTACGCCTGCTTGGCTTGGCTTGTGGTTCTAGGTTTCACATAAAAGGAGTGTATTTGCTGTTGGAGCTGGCTATCTTCTCAGCATGTTCTTGGAATTCATCCACGTTGCTGAATGCATCGATAATTCGAAGAGCTATTAACTCATCCCGAAGGAGACAGGTGAGAATTACATACATAATGTCTTTCAAGTTCAGCGGGCTGCTCCCTCCGGACCTCCTAAGCGCCTGACCTTCTCGCTCACGCACCTGCCTGTGGATGCGGGGACTGACGGCGGAAAGAAAGGCAAGCAGGAGGCAGCTGTGCTGCAGGCTTGCCTCACGGATGACTGTCAAATTAACTTTTCAACAAACGGCTTCTGAACCATCTTTTGGACAATGGCTTTTGTTTTGCTTTTCAGTGCGATGACTTGTATCCAAAAGTACAATACATAAGCTGGAAGTGGTGGTATTTTCACATCCAGGCAGCCAAAAACACACTCAGCAATGTAGCCGACACCAGTGTATCTTATCGAGGGTACCATCTGGAGCCGATTCGAGCTGTGCCGCGTGTTAGCACAGACCTGATTTGCCCGGTGGGTGTGGGCCAGGCAGGAGCAGCAAGAGGCAGCACTGCGTGACTCAAGGCTTCGGGACCTTCCCTGCTCCCGCATTTCCAGGCACTCTTGCACTCAGCCTGTATTTCCCCCCACAATGTTTATCTGGACATAATTCGAGGTGCTGGATGAGGGCAAAAGATTCATGATGCCCAGGGCTGGAAGGTCAGTGAGGGAGCATGAATGAAGAGCGAGCCTTCCGGGGCTGGAGAGATGGCTCAGTGGTCTAAAGCACCTACTTGGAACGGGCTTGGCAAAGCACAGGGACCGCGGTTCGATCCCCCAGCGCCACATGCCAGCCGGCCCTGCCCCCTGGTGGGCTGAGCTGGCCATACACACACACAATAAATGAATGTAATAAACAGCGGAATATATAAATAAATAAATAAATAAATAAATAAATAAATAAAGAGCGAGCCTTCCGGAGCAGGACTCCCTCCCAGACAGCCTCTACCAACCACTGGCTCCTTTGATGAGGTCAAGTCCGCTTTATTACATTACATCTATCTACACTCTAGCCTTACCTTTCTTCCTAGTTTTGCTCACTATATGCTTATTTTCCTTATTTGACTCATAGAGCTTCCTACATGTGGAGTGTATTGGGTATCTTGGGTTGAGAACGAGTGCCTTACTACTTTTCCCACTAGAATGAATAGGGAAATGGTTTTCACTGAACATCTTTTCCCCCCACGGCAAGATGGTGAAGCAGGGGCAGGCGGTGTGAGCCTCTGGCTTCCAAATCTGAGCAACCCGAGCACAGTCTGAGTTCATCCCATCCTTTCATCACTCCAGCAAGGCAGATAGAAGCAAAAAAGAAAAAGCAGAAAGGCTTGGCCCAGCCGGGGATGGGAGGGGAAGGGAGACAAGAAGAGACCGCAATGCACAGAAATGACAGGGGCAGAAAGGAGAGGGGTTAAATTTTACTCGTTGATCAAAAGAGCTGAAGGGAAGGCGCTGGTGGCTGACCACCATGGGAGTGCAGTGTCTAGAAGCCAGAGAGGGTTGTCAAAAATTCCCTAGTCAAAATCTCACATCTGTTTAAAAGAAACTCTAAGGAGGGGTGGTCCTGTTTTGTTTTCTGCTATTTACATATTTGGGTTTTATTCACCATCTGTTTCTTTTTTCTTCTTTTTTTTTTTTTTTTTTTTTTTTTTTTTTTTTTTTTTTTTTTTTTTTTTTTGTATTTTAGGGAAGGGTCTACAGGGTGTTCCGGGTCTCACTACTAGATCAGACTCGTAGTGATCTGCCTGTTTTACAGCCTCCCAAGAGCTGGGATTATAGGCATGCACAACCACACCCAGTCTCAACTGCCATCTCAGCGCACGGCAGGCCTGGTACTATCTGTTGCAAAAGAGAATGTAGGGACTATACTAATACTCACTTGTAAATTTTCTTGGGAAGTGCTCAGATTTTACAAGCTCTGTAAAAGTTCTACCTTGAGGGAAAAATTTACTGCTAATTTACAATTAACATTATTATGCTATCTTCATAAATATCTGAATCGAGATGATAGGAAAAAGGAAGTAAGGAAAAAATTATTTTTCCACTCACCTTTTAGATGGCTTGAAAGTCTATGGTTCAGGAACTGGAGGCAGACGGTGGAAATATGCCTCAAAAAACCTCCCCTTCAAACCTGTCACAAGGATCTGCAGTATTTGGGAGGCAAGAGGGTTGCCATGAGTTCAAGGCCAACCTGAACTACATGGTGAGACTGTCTCAGAAAACAAGAACAAAGAATAGATAAGCACAAAAAGGTAAATCCAGCAATAAGGGGGCTCTAGTTCATAAAATACTTTTGAAAGGTTGTCAGTTTTTCCTGTGTTGATTTACCAAATCTGTGGTTTTCTGATACTTGAGTGTGACATTTCCTTTCACCTTGATTTAGATGAAGGCTTTGCCATCTCCCTGGGGACAGGACCTCACACACAGTGGCAACCCTGCCTCAACCCCTCCACCCCTACACCCTGAGGAGTCACAGCATTTTAAAAAGCTCAGTGCTCCAGGGATTTGAAAACGCAGGTTTTTTCTCAGAGCACGGGCCCAGGGCAGTAGCTTGAAGTCCTCCCCGGGGGGTTTGGACCCAGATGCAATTTCCTGGCTGTGTGGGTTCAGCAAGGGTGCTCAACCTCTGCAAGTTTGTGAAGACAGAACGAGGAAATAGGTGAAACATCTAGCTCAGCGCTGGGCATGCAGAGCTGCTGAGTGAATGGGAGCTGCTGTGGTTCTTGGTACTCATCGTCGTTATCACGGTCATTTTTTAGGGGCATAACCAATGAGCTGGAAATACTAATGCAGGTTCTAGCCACAACTCGGTGAGACCAAAATAAAACCCGTCCCAGTAAAGGGGCTCAGAGGGCTTCAAGGCCCTCTAGCCCTGCAGGCACCTCCTGACTCGTACGAAAGGCCCCTCAGCAGCTGCTAACTTGTAGGAGTGCCCAAGCTGCCTAGGTGGTTCTTCCTGCTATTGTCAAGGGGCAGTCTACAGGGCACACACTAGCCATTTCAGTTGGTTCTTTGAGGGCTGTGACCTGCTTCACTCCAGGTCCCAGGCACATGCAAAGCCCTAAGAAGGCTGCTAGAGTCTCCAGTGCACTCATGCACTGTAATGGGGGAGTCAGGAGCTTAGTGAAGGGGGGCGTCTGTGTAAAGCAGGGAAGGGACCCAGCAAAGGATCTCTCCTGTTCAGAGGAGGCTCCTGTGTCCTTCAGAGGACAGACACCTTTGCTGACCCACCCCCAGAGGAGCCCAGGGACAGGGCCCGCTCCCGATGGTGACTGCGCTGAGAAAGCTCCAGCGTCCTGGGTGCTGAGCCGGCTCCCTGTCCTCAGCCAGAGGGAAAGGCTAGGAGGATGCCAGATTTCCATCCTAAGCAAGCAAGGGGTCTAGCCTTCACCTGCTACTCAGAGAGAGGCAGGGCAAAGCCTACAACACAACTTGGTCCTCCTTAGCCTGCTTAAAATGCCATAAATACAATTTCCTAACCAGAAACGTAGACTAAGAAAAAGAAACAAGCGCGACTCGCTTGGGGGTGGTGCAGTGCAGGAGAAGCAGCAGAAGTGAAGGCGGGGGCGTAGCCATTGGTATCAGCCTCCACCGCTCAGATCCTTCTCCTAAGATTTGACAGCTCTTTGCCTCCTCACTGGGAAGTGAGTTTATTCCACTTCCAGCTCACATAAATGAAAAGAAACGGGGCTATAACCCTTTTATAGAGTGAGTGAAAAATGTTTTGTGTAGGTAATTTGAGCACAAACTAGAATTCACCAGGTGATTTTACATCATTTCCATAAACGTTTATTGATTTAAGATAATAATGTTTTGAATTTATATAGCGCATTTCCTTAGAGAGTACAAAGTACATCCATATATATTGCCTTGATTTTTAAATAGCCCTGTGAAGTAAGATCCAGAAGGCACTGACATTCCTATAAAATAAAATGTATGGTAAAGTGGTTTTGTATTTCTCTAGTCCGCCAAGATGTGTTTGGATGTTATAAGAAATTCTTTTAGTCACAAAAGGATCCCCTGATAATTGTTAGGAACACTTTCATTTTATTACATGAATCTGTTTTATTAACTGCCGTATGAATTCACAAATTCTAGCTTTGAAGCATCAACTTCTTAAGTCCTACTTTCTCCATTTAAACATCAGTTTCAAAACAATAATCCTTTGGAATACTTAAGAGATCAGAGGAACTCTTTAAATCTCTCTTTAAGATAGGAATATGTGTAACAATCTGCCTTCAACCGATGCTCGAGACTATGAGGAAAATTGCTTTTTCTTCATTGTAAAAAATGATTTCTTAGACATCGTCCAGGTCATTCTAGTGAGCAGTTTGGGAAGGTGTAATATTCTTCCTCTTGTGGATACCACAGGAAAAGAAAAAATCCTTAGTAGCAGTTTGTGTTGTCACAACAACGGAGCACTGTGTCAGGATGGGGGCATGGAATTTGGACTGCAATGTGTTCCTAAAGAGAGTGGGCTGTTAGCAATGGGGATATATGCTTGACCTTATCCAAAAGGCCTAGAAGCGATAATGCAGGGACATAATTCACACACCACAACCTGCACTTTAAGATGCACAACTTAGTGTTGCTTAGGTTATCCATGAAATTGTGAAACCACCACCACTTTTTCTCCAAAAACTTTTTCGCACCTCCCAAAGGTGCCCCGTACCCATTAGTGGTCACCCATCTCAGCCCTATCAATCTGCTTTCTGCCTCCGTGGGTTTGTTGAGACTGGAAATTTCCTTTAAGTGACAACATGCAGTTCTCTTATGTGTGGTTCTTCACTCAGCAGGTTTTCAGAGTCCACTTCTCTCTTTTTGGGCTGAATAATACTCCATTATAGTGACATAGCACGTTGTAGCCATCTATTAATAATCAATAGTTTTCTATTTTGGTGGTTCTACCCTAAGGCTATTACAAATAATGCTTTCATGAACATTCACGTATGAGTTTTGTGTAGACAGGGGTCTTAGTTACTATTGAGTATATATCGAAGTATGGAATTGGTGGGTCATAGAATAGCTAAACTTAACTTATTTGAGCAACTTTAAACTCTTCCATTGTAGCCATTCCATCTACACCTTAACTAGCAGTGCCTGGAGGTGTCAGCCCCTCCACATCCTTGCCAACTTTACTTTCTATTGACCACCCTGGGAACGTGAAACAGTATCTTCAAAGAGCACGGCTACTCAGGTCATCTATGTGGGTTTTTTGTTTTTTGGCGGAACTGGGGATTGAACTCAGGCCCTTGCGCTTGCCAGGCAAGCACTTATTCTGAGCTATCTCCCCGGCCACCTATTTGGGTTTGTCAATAGAATGTATTTATTTTTTTCCCAGAAGACCAGACATTGGTTACTTCATTGTTGCATGTCTTGCAATTTATTACCAAATCCTTCATTTTGACGGCGCAAGATGTGTTCTGCGTATGTCAGTAATATGAATGACACCTGGAAGATGAATAGGACTGAACAGCAGGTGAAAGGTGACTGCTGGCTCCAACCAACGGCTGTCTCCTCCGCTGCCATCCCCTCAGTTCCCACCTCAAGCTCAGACCCCACGTGCGTGCCCAGCGCCCTCTGCTCTGTGATTCAGCCACATCAGTTCACAGCACTCAACCGCGCACCCGGTTCAGCTCAGCACCCAGACATGCGCAGCTCAGAGCTCTGGGCAGCAGCTGGGGCTGTGAGAGAAAGAGACAGAACTCAAGACCTCTAGATCCCTCTCACATTTTTAGCTCTTTTTCTTGTTCCTATTTCCCTTTTGATGCCCTAAACTCCTTCCATACCTCCAAGACTTCAACCCCTTCCTGAACATGTGCTCAACTTTGCCTGCAGCGATGCTGACTTAATTTCTAACAAGGTTAAAGTTGCATAATCCTGACATTAGCCACTCAAGCGCACAAAGGTGGAACTGTCATACTAAAATTAACTTAGCTCTTGTGCACTCCTTTCTGCTGAAGGTATCCCTTAGTTATTTTCCTCCTCGCTGAGACAAAATTCCCAACATCCAAAGTTAAAGAGGTGAAGGTTTATTTCAGCTCCCAG
>NW_004524635.1:3476232-3477530 GCF_000260255.1 Octodon degus
CTTATTCCACTGAGCCATCTCCCCATCTCATTAGTCTTTTTCTTTTCTTTCTTTTTTTTTTTGCTTAGGGTTTCACTACATAGCCCACATTAGTAGTGATCCTCCTAATTTCTGCCTCCCAAGTGCTGGGATTACAGGCGCGCGCCACTGCGCCTGGACTCCATCGCAGGCTTAGCACACCCGAAGGTGGGGCTGGCGCGGCAGGCGGAGCCAGGTATTGAACCCTGGCCCCTACGCTTACTTAAGCAAGCACTTAGTCCACTGAGCTATACCTCCGGCCCCCTCATTAGTCTTTATATGTACTAATTTTGCAAAAGGTTACTGTAGGGCCGGGGAGATAGCTCAGTAGAATAAGTGCTTCCTTGGCAAGGGCCTGAGTTCAATCTCTGGTTCCAAAAAAAAAAAAAGTTACTGTATTTTCATTTAAGAATTTGAAAAGTTATGAAGTATGATCTTGCCTCGTGAAGGGCATCATGTGATGCAAATCTAAGTAACACACAGACACATACACCCTTCATCGTGTTGTTGCCAGTGTCAGTGGCACTGTACAGTCATGCTTGTAGTTCCCATTGCAGTTCTGGTTGCTTCTGTCTGACCCATAGTCAGAGGCCCAGTGTGCTCTGTCCCTGTGCTGTCACATCTGCCACTACAACTTGAGTTCCCGCTCTACAGCTCCTCCAAGAAGGGAGTTGATTTGGCTCCTTTCACCAGGGCCCCGAGCCCTTCCCAGGAGGTGCTTTTAGAGAAGTGTCTGTTGTGTTTGAAGACCACAAAGTATAGATGTTTACACTTACACTTCAACAATAAATGCTTGCAAGGCAAACCAAGGTAGGGCTGTACTTTAGGATTCCTGGGAAGGAGATTCTTCATTCTGTGCCAGCAGAGGACATTTGGCAATGCCATGTGCTCCCATGTGAGCAACGGTCCTGGGGGCCACAGACTAGAATGCACCCTCTGGGTATGAGAATAAAGCTTTCTCAGACTCCAGTGATGGTCATTGCTTTGTGCAGTGCCTGTGCCGCTCCTGGGGGACATGGGCAGCCCTGCGTGGCCTGTACAGCCTGCAGTGTGGGCTCTGGCCTTTCACGGGGGAAGCTGGCCAGCTGTGGCTGCAGACACTCCTTTCACACTAATCAGGACCAACTTCATATTTTAAGTCTACTTTGCTAAGTGTCCCTGTAGCTACTGGTGCTGGGCTCAGCCCGACCCCAGCACAGAGGATGGATGGGATACCAGGCAAGCTGAACCAGCCTTCCTGGCTTCGCTCGGCCTTTCTGACATGCCCTCCTTGAATTTAT
>NW_004524635.1:3477997-3486428 GCF_000260255.1 Octodon degus
CAGTCCTGTTTTCCTCCGAAGGTTTTTCAGAACTGACAGATCAGTCCCCAAAGGCAGCAGGGAGGCTGTAACAAGGTAGCTGTGCGGAGGTGCCAGTCCTGACGGAAGTGGCGCTTGTGGGAGCGCGGAGGGTTCTCGGTCCCCAAGCTCGGGCTGCGTCCTGGGTGTCGTCGGCATCTCCTGCCAAAGCCGATAAACACAGAAGGCTGTTAACTGGAAAGAACACAATTTCCTTTTCTTTTTCTCTAATGACGTGGAGCAGTAATTTCTTATCAGAGCCTGCAAAGACAGAACTGTGAAAGAGACTGAATTTCATTCCATTCGACAAATATTGGGAGCAGGCAAGACAGCAACGTTGAGGACAACTAAGCCGTACGTCCCGTCCCAGAGGCGCAGTCTGGCCAAAGTGAGGAGCAGTCGTAGAGCAGCAGAGCTGGGAGAGGGACGGTGCTGAGGGTTACAGCAGGGAGGAATCTGGGGGAAGCTGGGGAAGGGCAGGAGAGATAGGGGCTGGGCTTCGCGGCAGCACTGCTGACCGGCTGTCAGCACAGGGCTGCTTTGCGCGCCTCTCCATGCCTTGGCCACACGTCTCGAGGCCTGCTCTCGGCTGCTGGGCTGCTGGGCTGCTGGGCTGGGCTTCTGGTTGAGGGCCCTGTTGGGCGTGGCTCCCTTGTCAGGCTCGGGCCCATCCCCCGTCAGTTGACCTGCAATAGATTTCTCCCTGGTGACTCTGAGGTGCAAGAGGGCCGCCCCCAACTACACAGGCACATTGTAACCCTCCACTGAGTCCGGGCTGCCAACAAGCATCCTCCAAAACAAGTCGCTGCAGCAGCAAGGAGAGACACCAAAACGACACCCAGGATTTGGAGGCAGATCTATGTACACAGACACTGATGGGGGTCATTCCCAAAATATCAGATGGCCCTGATCTCTGGTGATCTACGGCTTATCGGGGATAAGCAGTCAGGAAGTACAGAGAGACGCAAAAGGGCTTATCAACTGCGAATTGGCTTATGCACTAGTGACCAGTTATGCATCACAAAGATCAGCTGTTTCAAAGAGACAGAACTGTAACAGGAACTACTACTACCTGGTTATTATGGTTTGTGTCGAGTTGTCCTGCCCCAAAGCCTCAGCAGTTATGGGACGGACTTCTAGACTTTGTGATTAATTCATGATCCAGTGCTGGGATTATGGGTGTGGGTGCTGCTGGGATTATGGATATAAATGCTTCTGGGATTATGGGTGTGAGTGCTGGCCTGGGGCAGATAGCCCGAATGCAACACAAGGGAGATCGACTTGCTCTGTATAGCCATTGTCGCTGCTACTCCTCCCTTTTTGCTCTTGCTGTTTTGCTGTTTTCTGCCACTGTGAACCGCTGCCCTCTGCCCTGTGCTGCTCTGACCTGAAGCCAGCTGTGTATGGACTGACACCTCCACAACCTGCGAGCTAAATAAACCTTTCCTTCCTTAATTTGGGGCATCAGGTATTTTGTCCCAGCAACAAGAAAAAAGTAACTGAGACACTGGACAACTAAGAAAATGAAGCACAGGCTAAGGGGGCCATTTTTTGTTACATTTCCCCCCTCTTTTGGTTTCCTCAGGAAATATTTGCTGCACATATTACATATGACCTTTTTAGACAAAGCCCAGACAGAAGCAGTAACATTAGTCTTCTGTTATGGTTCATGTCTAGATGTCCCTCCAAAACCTCATGCAGTCATGGAGCAGGCTTCTAGTTTATGATGGATCCATGGTCCAATGTTGGGATTATGGGTGTGAGTGCTGCTGGGATTATGGGTGTGAGTGCTACACTCACCCTGCATACAAGGCAAGGGAGGGAGAGAGGCTTGCTCTCTGCTGTACCTCCCTTTTGCTCTTGCTGCTTTTGCTGTTTTCCACCACCACGAACTGCTGCCCTCTGCCATGTGCCACTCTGCCTTGGAGCCAGCTGAGCATGGACCGAGGCCTCCACAAACTGAGCTAAATAAACTTTTCCTTTCTTCAATCTAGGCATCAGGTATTTTGTCTCAGCAATGGCAGAAAAGTAACCAACACAGGTTGTCAGTGACCCTAGGATGGGCTCTAGCCAGGGTCCCCAAGATTATCTTATTACAGAGATTTTCCCTGAACTGCCTTTAGGAAGAGATGCAATTTAGGCCTATGTTTCTGTACCATTACTCACAGCGATCTTGCATGAGGTGATGAACAGTCTATCAGGCTGAGGTGTGCCTGGATACCTGTTTGTGTTTCCTGTGACCTGTGACAGCAGTGGGGGATCACAGTGGGGTGGCAAGGCTGATGGCCAGGCTTGGAGGTAAGTCTTTGGTTTATACCTCTGAGAGGAGAGTTTGCAGAACTTCAGGCATTTGGTTATCTATCTCAGCCTGCTGCAGGTGTTATCTTCCTGGCAAGGAACAGAGTTGAAAGTGCAGCAGCTAACGGGCTTGATGCAAAGGAGACACTCACTTCTAACTTGAAGAGAGGTCTCTTCCCAGAAAGTGCATAGAGACTGGCATATACAAGAAAAGAAAGAAAGAAGAAAGAAAGAAAGAAAGAAAGAAAGAAAGAAAGAAAGAAAGAAAGAGAAAAAGAAAAGAGGCCCATTCTTCCTGAGAATTCCACTTTGGGCCCCTCAGCAGCCACTGTAGTTGCTGACTCATCTACTTCCAGCCAATTGAACGGGTTCTGGCTGGACATTGTCTGCAGTTGGCCATGGAGGCCTTCCTCCAGAGCTTCTGCTTATTCACCTTTCCTGGTCAGATGGTGTCATCTAACGCCCACTTGAGAGGACTGTGAACAATTCCTTTTGAGTCCCACATTTTGACTGAAGAAAACTGGATTCAGGGAGCAGTATGGTTTCATTTTTAACTCCCTAAAAGCCCTTTTTCTTGCAGTCAGGGACTGTGGGTTTTGACTAGTTAGTTCCCATCTCTGACTTCCTAGTGTGTGTTGTGTACTCTTCTTGAGCAATCATACAACAGACAACAGACAAAGGGTGGGCGCTTCTCAGAGAAATACCTTTCAGCTACCTCCCTGGCTATACCCCTTGAAGGAACTCAGTCAGACGTAGCTAAGGAGAGTGCAAGGCCTCTGTGATGTCTATGTTGATTGCCTCAAGTGGGCCCCATCAGCCTCTGTGACCAGAGCTTCCCAGGCTTGGTGCACAGACAGAGCAGCCTGTTGCTTATGCTGTCATTCCATTCATTCACACGTTCATTCAGCAGGCACTCAGAGGCTAAACAATCCAACCTGCTTCCCTTGAGGAGGGCCTTAACTAACAAGAGTTGATCAAGCTCTTCTGCTCTAACTTAGCAGGACTGACAGACTGATACCCAGGGTGGGGGCCTGGGGGAGGCTAGAATCTTAGGGAAGTCAGGCTGGCAGACAAAGATAGACAGACACAGACAGACAGACAGACAGACAGACAGACAGAGAGATTGTATCCTCCTTTGTTTGGGTCCAATGTGAGCCACGCAAGCAGGGAGCCAGGAATCCTCCTCTTGACTTATGAAGGGATTCAAGAAATCTAAGTGTACCTTCTCAATGAGACCCAGAGACATCCTTGCTCTGTCCATGAGGCCCTGGCTAGTGACCAAAGAGGTCAACATGGCCAGCTTTCTCAGCCAACACACCAGAAGCAACAGCAAGCAGAAACACTGAAACAACCCCCAGGATTTGGAAGCAGATTTGTTTTACATCAAGGTAAACTGACTGGAATCTTTCCCAAAATATCAGGCATGGATCTCCAGTGGCCTAGCAGCTTATATGGGATAAACAAGCAGAAGGTATGGAGGCAAAATGGCTTGTCAGCTGGGAATTGTTTCATAGAATGTCCATCATAGTGACAAGCTATGCATCAGTGACCAGCTGTTTCTAAGAGACAGCCAGAACTGAAACAGGAACTGTTACCTAGGGAACTAAGAAATGGAAGTATTTGTGGGGGATTTTCTATTACAGCCCAACCACACACAAAGTTAGGCTTAGAGAAATAGACTCTGCCTCTTGTGGGAGAGCTGCAAAAACACATGACAGAGAAGTCGGGCACCTGACTGGAGCAAGTAGATCAATCAGCCATGAAAGGACCTGTCACACAAAGAGAGCCATGGATCTACAGCACGAAGGCTGGAAAATGGGAATGGTGCTAGGGAAACAAGCTACCCTGTCTAACAACAGCCTCCTGAGAATACTGAGATACTAGTCTCATGAGATGCTCCACACCCAAAGACAGGACGATGGGAGGGTTTTTGAAAAGTGGGGAAGCGCTGTGTCTCTGGGTTTTCTACTGTACATCAGCATAGGAAAACCTCTGACATGCCCTGGAAACAATGAGTCTCACTTTGTTTGACCTGATCTTCCCTAAGCTCATTTGGTTTCAGAGTCTGCTCCCTTGAATAGCATTTCCCAAACTGGACAGAACTCCCTTGGAACATCACTGGATTGGACCACAGGATCCACGCAGGAAAGATGATTGAAAAGCAAGCATGATTTTTCAGCTTGAGTGTCAGTCAGCCTGCATTTAGAGATGCCTAGTAGGCTAGTAAGGTGCAATTCTGGGTTCATCTATAGGGGCAGGACCTCAGGGAATCCTCCTCCCCCTCCCCCTCTGGCTCTTCCCTTTGTGCACACATGTGTGAGTAAGCACACAACACAACATATATAATTTCCATCCCTCTCCCTCCACGCTTACCCTGTGCTACAGATGGGACCTAAGCCCACTGCCTGTCTGTAAACTGATACTCTTCCCTTCAAGATATGAAGCCTAATTTTCCTCCTCTAGGAAGTGCAGTGGACTTAGTAGTGGTGGATAATGGAGAACAGAATGAAACAAGCTGACATTTCAGCAACTAGACTGTGAGGGTCAGTGCATCTTCTCTTTTGCGTTCATGAATTACAAGGCCAGGGGAAACCAGTTGTGTGTCATGAGCAGCCATCTAGACAGCCCCAGGGGTGGAGACGAGGGCTCCTACCAAAGGTCAGGGACACCCGAGGCCAACAGCCACACGGGTGGGCTCTCTGGGAAGGCAATGTGCGGCCTCACTCAGACCTTCAGTTGCTGTAGCGCTAGTTTATGTCTTCACTGCAAGTTCTAGGAGAGACTCGAGAGTCCCAGCCACTCGGATAATCACTCCCAGATTCCTGGCCCTGAAACTGAATGACACAATGTCTGGATCTTCTGGGGGCTGCCATAAGAAGAAGTACTATAAACTGCGTGGCTCATAAATCCATCCATCTCTCAAGGTTCTCAAGACCAGAAGTCTAAGATCCAGGTGCTGGCAGGCTCACTGTCGAAGAAGGCCCACTTTCGGCCAGCTGACCTTTCTGTAGTGATGGAAATGACAAGGGACGCCTGGGCCCTCTGTCAGGGCACCAATACCACAGCCCTCCCGGCCCAGTCCCTTCCCAACACTGTCGCCTTGAGGATTAGGATTTAAACTTGTGAATTGTGTTGGAGGGGAGCAGTCAGTCCCTTTTAGGTAACAATGTTTATTTTAAACTGCTATATTTGGAGATTATTATCCAGCAATAGAAACTAATGTACAACTATTAATGGGAAAACAGAAATCTACACATCATTGAATTTTAGTAAAATATTCTCTACTATCATGACTCTGAACCTGGACATTCTCCTATAAACAAAAATTGGCATGTGAGAAAAGTATACTAGCTCCTAGCTAGGCACAGTGGCACAGACCTGTAATCCCAGAACTTGGGAGACTGAGGCAGGAGGATTACCAAGCCCAAGGGCAGCCTGGGCTACATAGTGAGACCCTGTCTCAAAAATTAAAAATCATGTTAGTTCCATACAGTGGGAGACTACTCAGCGATGAAAAGCAGCACACTACTGATCCATGCAACAAGAGGAACAAACCGCAAAGTGAAGTGAAAGAAGCCAGATGCAGAAGACCAAGTACTGTGCGACCCAGTGTAAGTGGTGTGCCCAGAGGGGCAAACACACAAAGCAGAAAAGAGGTCAGCACTTGCATGGGATGAAGCAGAGACAGGCCCTGACTACATACGTGCACGAGGGAATCTCTTAAAGAAACTTTGGGGTTTTAATGATCTTTGATGAACTCTGTGCATTTATTAAAATTCACCAAGCTGTCTACTTGAAATGGGTGAATAGGCCAGGCATGGTGGTACACACCTGTAATTCCAGGATCTCCGTGAGTTCGAGGCCAAACTGCCCTACATGGCAAGACCCTGTCTCGAAGAAAATGGTGAATGTTTTGCTATGAAAATTATTTCCCTGAAGATGTTAAAGAGTAAAAGGTAAAAATGACTTCTTTCACTGTGTGAATTTAAGCTGAAACACGTGAAAATCATCACACATCACCAGCAGCAGGCTTCCCAGTCTGGCTCCAGCTGTGTGCTCCTGCTGGGCTGTCTTCCTGGACCAAGGGACATTTGTGAAGATGCACAGCCAAACGTTGAATGCCATTGTCTTTGAGGCACATGAACCCCAGGAAATGCCCGTGTGCAGCACTTCCGGGACTCCACGACAAGGAGCCCTTCCTTGGGAGGTTTCTCAGAAAGCCGGGAGATGCGCCATGGACTAGTGAGTAGCAGACTTCCCCTCAGCGACAGCACCAGGTTGGTGCCTGGGGCTTATTTAGTGAAGGGCCCAAATGCATCGCTCTCCCCTTCCTCATGCCCTCTGCCAAGGGTCCCAGCAATGTTTTCATTCCCGGGCGAGTCTGACCTTAAGCTGAGCTGTGGTCCTGGCCTTGGTCAGCAGAATGTCAACAGGATGGTCCAGGCTGGACAAGTGCTTGCAGGCCAGGTCTGTCTCCTGCTCTTGAAGGAAGAGCCAGCAAGCCTTCTTGTGGAATTGAATGCGTGGCTGGAGGCTAATGGTGCAGGTTTCAGGTTGGCAACCAGAAGGTGATGCCACTTGGGTGGGAAGGACTCAAGGACAGTGAGACTTCTGCGCGGACACAGGGGAGGGCCAAAGGGAGGGTTCAGAGTATGGCTGGAACAAGCTATGACTACCAAGAATGTGAAGGGTCTGAGATTTTACCCTGCTTGCAAGTTAGTTGGCAGAAGACACAAGACTTCGAGATCTGAGGAAAAAAAGTTTATTACCTGTGGTGGTCGGTGCTCTCACCAAGTGTCAGCATTTGTCCTTAGGACCACTCTGTACTTGGAAGGAAGACATGAACTGGCTGTGCCTGCAGGTGCTGCCTCCTTACCTCCAGACCCACAATGGTCCCCTCCCGCAGCACAGCAAATCAGACAGGCCACCCCAAGGGCAGGGGCCTCTTCTGAGAGTTCTTTTCTTGGCCCATTCTTTTCTTACAGACTAAAAGTCCATTTCTGGGAAACATCATGTTTTTCCTTTTTATAGTTTGGGGTACTGAACCCACACTGAGTTATATCTCCAAGCCCTTGTATCACTATTGATGTGGAGAGAAGGTCTTGCTAGGTCATGAAGTTTTTTAGGCTGGACTCCAACCTTTCTGCCTCAGCCTTGCAGAGTGCTGGGATTACAAGTGTGCACCACCATGCACAGCTGGGAAATGCCATTCCTGACCAGAGTATTTAACGTAGATCCATCACAGCACTGCCTCCTTTTCTTCCCAGCATACACCCACCTACCATTTCGGTTATTCTCTGGCTTCCTTGTTGTCTAGAGAAGAGTAACTTTTCAGAACTTACGGCATGCAAGTTTCTCCATAAGTATATGTATTTTCCAAATTGAAGTTTTTGTTTTGTTTTTTAGGCACTACCAAGTTATTATTTTTTAATGGCAAGTCAAATATTCTGAAGCATATACATATTCTGATAGCGTTAGAATCCCAGTTGAGTTCAAATATTAAAGTGACACACATGAGCTAAGGGAATTCAGGGTCTTCCAAGACACTTCCTGATCTGGAGCTAGAAGAAAACAAGGACAATTAGGATGTACAATTAGATGGTACATAACACAAAAATAGCTTTTTGTTTACAATTTTTAAAAATGTATTATTACTCCAACCTTTGATCTCTGATAACCTGCAATGCTGGCTACATAAATCCAACAATTTTAAAATTCAGCAACTATTTTCTAAAACTTCAGGGCAAATAATTTACAAATAAGGTACACAAAGATTTAGATCATGCAGAAATTTCTTACATCTTCTGTTAATAGTATTTTATGAGTGCAATCTTATCAAATTTTATACTTATTTGCCCTATATGTACATAAAATAATACATACACGATAAAATAGTAAAAGAGTAATCCTTAAACTCATAATGATATGTTTAAAATTGTATTCTGGCTGGAGATTTGGTAGGATAACTTTATGAATCATAAGTTGCTTAGAAAAGATGCATGTTGGGAAAAAAAAAAAGATGCATCTTGGGGCCAAGGAGATGGCTCAGTAGAATAAGTGCTTGCCTGGCAAGCACAAGGGCCTGAGTTCAAATCCTTGGTTCCACCAAAAAAAA
>NW_004524635.1:3486528-3495893 GCF_000260255.1 Octodon degus
GACAGCTTCAGTCACTATTCACTTCCTCTCTCACTCTAGAGCACTAAACCGATAGAAAAAAAAAAAAAAAAAGGAAAGAAAGAAAGAAAAGAAAATATGCATCTTGATAATTTTCCACAATCATAATGATTCAATTACTTATTTCAGAAAGCATCATATACATGTCAGATGGCTTTTTGGTAGTTTTCTGGGCCTTTTATACAAACTGGTAAAAATATACTGAGGCTTTCAAAGTTATAAAATTAAATATAGGTATTTTTTTCCAAGAGTTGTTTAAATACATAATTGCTTTTACATTTCTTCAGCCCTCTGAGCTATAGCATAAAAGCTTTATTAGTATTGCTAATGTTAAGGGAACCTTTTGGAGTTGGAGTATTTAAAACATCTCATTTTTAAACAGTATTACTGAGTTTCCCAAAATCACATATAATCTGACAGAGTGCTTGTATCCTGCTGACAATAATGAATAAATGAATACATGAGAGGTTGGACTATGACTAACAATGCACTTTCGGAAGCAGTTTCTTTCAGTATGCAAAGTGCTCTCAAGAGTAATTTTCATAGGCGTTGACCTGTCTCTTCCATGTGCCAAAAAAACTTACTCCAGTTGACTTTATTGGACATGAATATTTGGGGGCTACAGAGAAAGCTTTGCTTTCCTGTTATAGGGATCAGTTGTAATGGGTATAGCCCTTTTTTATTAATCCTTTCTACAAACCTTGATTGTAGATGGGATGGTAGGCACTTGGGCCTCTTTTCTGTAACCAGGGAGGAAAGCCCAAGGACATCTCAGTATTACCAGTTAAAGACCTCCAAATGTTTAGGTGAAGTCAAGTGTATTACAGTTTTACTGGGGGATCTGCCTATGTGAGAGAATATGAAGAGAGAACCGAGGAAGACTGGCGAGCCATCAGATTATAAGTGGTCCGTGTGAAGAAGAGAAGGAGAAGCAAGGTTGAATGGAAGGACAGGTTAGCTAAGTCACTGAGAAGTATTTAAACCACAGCTGAGTTGGGAAGCAGCCCAGGTCTCCCTGGAGCAAGTTTTCCTGCTGCACTGAGCCCTTGCTGGGAGCTGCCCTGGAAAGCTTTAGCACAAATGCTACACAGATGTTAAAAAACACCACCTGGAATCCTTGGCCTGTTATATTCCCTGCATCTGGAAGTCTGTGGTGTGTATTTCCGTGGCCACAAACACAATTACTGAACCATTACCAAAAAATGAACATCCTCTGGAACACTTGCTTCCACAGAAAAATAAGCTATAAATTGTCTGTGCCCTTGGCCTATTCTCTGTAATTTGCTGCTGAATGCAATCCTATCAGCTGCAGGTCAGGCAGTGAGAGCCCTGCCTCCACCCCTTCAGAGTTCCCCTCTTGCTCCCTCTTCCTCTCTCTCTCTTCCCTTCCCTCCCTTTCCTTCACTCGGTATCTCATGCAGAGCAGGAAAACTGATCCTTGACATGTCAGCTGCCAACCTTCAAGGTCCCATGTTCAACCCCTTGTCTAAGTAGCTTATTATTTTCTTCAGAACAAGTGGTGTTGAAACTCCCAAGGGGGGATGGTGAAGGATGAAGAAAACCAAGGGTCAAGATGCAGAAAGCTGAGCACAAGTGAAGCCTCCTCTCCTGGTGCGAGAGAAGAAACCACCTAATGATGACACACATTTATTGATACACTCAAGAGACTTGAAACCCCTCTGCCTAGCAACTTGTTTGCTTGGCTCACCTTGGGCGCCTCAAGTTTGCAGAGATGGAACAGCTTGTTCGTGTGGCTGGCCTGGGATGTTCCATGATCTTGGGGCTGGTCTTGCTTTTGCCCCACACATGTGATTGGTGTCCAGCTTCAGCCACTCCCCACAGTGATGTTTTATTCCTAAGAGAAATTCTGGTATGAGAATCTCCAGCTCACTGTGTACACACAGGTACTCACACACATACAGTTCTCTAGGACAGATTACTGTTCTCCCTCTCTAATGTGAATTAATGTAGGCTAGATATAGTCCAGATTGAGACTACCTTTGTTGTATGTAATTTAATTTTGTTATTAGCCATTTCACACATATAGCAAAATATCAGTAATATACCATAAATTTATGACCTGGATTTAACAAATGTTAACATTAGCCTCAAGTCTTATTTTAAGAAGCAAATTATTAAAGATTATCATTAGAATAGTTAATAGAACATGCTATATTAAGCCCTCATCTAACTTCCTCATATACATTATCCACAAGGCCTCACAAAAATCTATAAAATATATTAATATTGTTTCAACCTATAGTCAAGGGACCTAGAACACAGAACTGCTAACTAACTCGGCTCATATCTCACCACTAATACATGTCAGAGGCAGGATTTGAATCCAAGTGGACTAGATCATTTTATTTCTATACTTAGAATATAAGAATACTAGACATTTGTTAAAATGACTTAATTCAGTGTCTAAATAAATGTATGACTGATTCAGATCAGGTTCAATGAGACATACCACTTTTGTAAAATGACTGTAAGTTCTTTGGTTGGGATACCTCTGCCTCTGTTCTAAAATGCTGTGAATTCCTCTTGTCTCATAGCTTTCTTCCAGGAAGAGGTAGAGGTCATTACTGTATTGGTTATCTGCTGCTTCACCACAACTCACTCTGACACAGCAAGGCAACAACATGAATCCCTCTATTTCACATGCTTCCTCAGACTGAGAGAAGAGTGCTTGTTCCCACTTCATAGCATCCGGGGCCTCAACACAACAACCGGAAGACAGCAGCTGGGGCCACTGGAAGGGGAAGTCACTTCCGGGTCTGGTTGTTGGTGCTGGTTGTGGCTTGGGCTTCCTTGAGCCAGAGGCACAGGGCCTGGCCCAAGCCCAAGTACCCTGGAGAGACAGAGAATCAAGCATAAATCATGTTGCCTTCTCTGATCCCCGCAGTCACCACATAGATCTTCCACCTCAGCTGGCTGGTCGCAGCAGCTACCAATCTCGTACACAGATGATGTTTACAAAGAGCCTGCCTCTCCATACAGAGAAAGCCAGGTAGGAGGGTGTTATGGTTTGTGTCTAGTTGTTCCCTCAAAGCCTCATGCAATCATGGGGTGGGGACTTCTAGAGTTTGAGATTAACTCATGATCCACTGGGATTATGGGTGTGAATACTACTCCCAGCCTGGGGTGGAAAGCCTGAATGCAATTTGGATAGGCAGACTTCCTTCCTGTTGCCATTGTTGCTGCTACTCCTCCATTTTGCTCTCTTGTTTTTTGCTGCCGCCAAGAGCTGCTGCCCCCTGCCATGTGCTGCTCTGCCTTGGAGCCAGCTGAGTATGGACTGAAACCTCCAGTGACTGTGAGCTAAATAAACCTTTCCTTCCTTCATTTTGAGTGTCCAGTATTTGTCCCAGCAACAAGAAA
Organism: Octodon degus; assembly: GCF_000260255.1. Lineage (NCBI taxonomy): Eukaryota > Metazoa > Chordata > Mammalia > Rodentia > Octodontidae > Octodon > Octodon degus. The sequence goes on from NW_004524635.1 coordinate 3,489,928, forward strand.
AGAGTAACTGAGACAGGGGAGTACCGTCTACCCCGACCTGAGAGCAGACACTATGGCAGAAGCTCTGCAGATCTCAGCATAAGAGGCAACTCCTCTTAACCAACTGAGACCCACTAGAATGTTTGAGAATGGACATTACCAATATGCTCACAACTAAAGCAAAGAGGAGCAAAGTTGCTCGATGTTTCAACAATTGTACAACTAGTCAATGCCACTTTTGTCCTTCCCTTCTTAGATAGCACTGGCCCTCAAAACACTGAAAAATACAGGCAGTCTTAAAAATGTAGATGTGTCTCATTTTCTAAAGTGTAGAGTTTTTCTCCCCAGTAATAAGGGCCAGGTCTTCCCTTTCTTCCCTGTTATGGTGAACCACAACCTGCAGGGCAGCTGGGGCCTCGGCCGCGCCAGCACCAGCACCATCCAGTCCCACCAGTGAGCGCCCATAACTCAGAGCAGATTCGACAGAAGGCGGGTGCTGCTGTACCCTGTGTACGTGTAGAGAGAACCGTTGTCCGACTAGTTTGTATTCCTAGCATGAAGCAGATGCAGTTCATACCTTGAAGAAATAAAGGCAATATCCTATTTGACAGTTCAAAAGACTTATTCTCCTCATCCTGATAGAAAATACCTACTTCCCAGAAGCGAGCAAGAAAATGTAATAAAGTGTAAAAGCCTCTTCAAGGAAAGGTTATGGCATCTTTGCTCTGAAAGAGAATGACAGGTCACTTTTCATGCTCCGGTCTCACTTCTTCTGAGGCAATCGTGTAAATGGAGGAAACCTTTACTGTTTTCTTCCACTGAAACCCAAGAAAGTGCTAAATGCGCAAGTGGTGGTTCAGTGCTTGCTCTGGTTTTCCTCTGTTGTGTGTGTACAAACACCAGGGCTCCTGGCAATTTCTGTCTCCTCTGGAGCTGTCCATGGGCCATCCTTGCTCCCTGTCACTGCAAAAAACAAGCCTTTTCCCTTGTCACTACAGAAATAGCTTTGTGGTTTTGGCCACAATCTTCCTAAGGAACGAGGTATTTATGTTCTCTAATTTAATCACCCTACTATGATCTTCCTACCTCGGTTTAATAAAGGGAATTAAAGTGTGTTTTCTTTTTGTTAGTACCTCCAACCACCATCTGCTTAAAAATGTGGATCTAATCAGCACTGGAAAGTATGAGAAACAGATCGTGTTTACAAAGAAGTTTCTCTCTTTTTAAAAAAGCATGTGCGTAAAATTTTAAAATTCTCATGAGGAAATAGAAAGATCTGTCAGAATTCTTAGTTGAAAGAAATTTCATTTCACAGCAAGAGCTGGTAATGTGCAATGATCTCCAAATATGAACCCGTGGCTTCCTTGTAATTGTGTTATTTTTCAGACAAATAAGGTATTCTCTTTTTCTAATTTATTGTTTTCCAAAAACCCATTTTGCAGCCTGTCTGGTAGCAGTCAGGGGGACTAAATTCATGCCACCTGTTCCCACTGGCTTTCATGTTTCTGAATCTGGAAAACCACTTCAGCCATCTTTGCCCTGTAAGGCTTTCTCTGGAACCGTCAATACTGTTTTTACATGAGTGTGTATGTTTTGTGAGAAAAGAAGGTTAAGAGTTTTAAACTACTTGCAGATTGTTGATTCATTTTTCTTTTTCTTTTCTTTTTTTTTATTTTAGGAAGGGTCTATGATTCATTTTTTTCTTCATCAAAGAAAATATATTGATTGGGGGGTGGTTTTTTGTTTTGTTTTGGTTTTTTTGTTTGTGCAGGGTCTCACTACAAAGCCCAGACTCGTAGTGATCCTCCTGATTTCTGCCTCCCTAGTGCTGGGATTACAGGCGTGTACCATGACACCCAGACGCCATCCACGGCTCAGTGCAGCCAGGAAAGGGGCTGGGGCCGAGCCGGCACCAGCGTGGCATGCGGAGCCACAGATCGAACCCTGGCCCCTGCGCTTACCTAAGCAAGTGCTTAGTTCACTGAGCTACACCACCAGCCCTGATTGTTGAAACAGCTTTAGATGTAATGAACATACCATGAAACTCACCTATCTAATATATGTGATTCTGATTTTTAGTATACTCACAGAATGGTGCTCTCGTTTCCACAGTGTACTTGTAGAACATTTTTATCCCACTTAAACAAATCAGTTCTCTTACGCTGACTCTTAGCCCCAGGCCCATAAACATTTCTGAGTATGTCAGCTAAAAGGACTTCACAGCATGTGATCTTTTGTGTCTGGCTTCTTTTACTTAGCATAAGGTTTTCCAGTTTCATCTAGGTTGAAGTATGTATAAGTACTTCTGTTTCATTCATTTTTATTACCAAGTAATAGTCCACTTGCCAGGATATCACATTTATCCATTCATCAGCCGACAAACATGTAAATTCTTTCCATTTTTTAGTTATTATGGTTAATGCTGCTATAAGCATTCACATATGCCTTTGTGTGCACACACATATTTTCACTTCTCTTGGGTTTATGCCTATGAGTAGAACTCATTCATCGTGTGATGCCCTATATTTAAGTTTTTGAGACTCTATGAAACTGTTTTCTTCAGTGGCTACACCATTTTGCATTCCCAGTAACAATGTAAGAGGTTTCCACGTTTCTCTATATCCTGGCCAACATTTGGTATTCTCTGAATTGTGTGGTATAGCCACGTGGGTGGACCTGAAAGAGTATCTTCTTGTGGGTTTGATTTGCATTTCCCTAATAACTAGTCAAATTGTGTTTTCATGGGCATTATGGCCATGTATTTGTCTGATTTGGAAAAATCCTCAAATATTTTATTTTTAATTCTTTTTCTTTATTGAGTTGCAAGAGTTCATATTCTGGAAGCAAAACTTTTATCAAATACATGACTTGCAAATATTTTCATCTTTTCCATAGGTTATCATTTCATTTTCTTGTGAAGGCTCTCCCTGCACAGAAGTCTTTAATTTTGATGTGGGCTGATTTATCTGTTATTTCTTTTGTTGCTTGTACTTTTGACACATCATATCTAAAAAACCGTTACCTAACCTAAGGACACACAAAAAAATTACTTCTGTTTTCTTCAAAGAGTTTTGTTGTTATAGTAGTGACATTTCAGTCTGCAATTTGAGTTTAGTTTTTTGGATATTGTCCACAGTAGGGAGTCCAGTTGCACTCTTTCATATCTATATATCCAGGTTTTCTAGCACCATTTGTTTAAAAAGTCTTCTTTTTCCATTGTTATGGTTTAGGCATAGATCTAGGAGCCGTGGCTGCCTCTGTGAAGTGCGCAGTGGCCCCTGAAGCTGTGGTTCAACTGGCTGTTATGGCTTGTATGTAGCAGTCCCCCCAAAGCCTCATGTAGTCATGGGGTAGACTTCTAGATTAACTCCTGATCCGCTGGGACTATGGGAGTGAGTGCTGCTGGGATTATGGGTATGAATGCTACCGGGATTATGGGTGAGTGCTGCACCCAGCCTGGGGAGGATAGCCTGAATGCAACATAAGGGAGACAGACTTACTCTCTGTAGCTGTTGTTGCCGCTATGCCTCCCATTGCTCTTGCTGTTTCGCTGTTTTCTGCCACCACGAACTGTTACCCTTGGGAGGATGCCAGTCTGCCTTAGAGCCAATTTTGTATGCACTGAAACCTCCACAAACTGTGAACTAAATAAATCTTTCCATCCTTAATTTGAGGTGTTGGGTATTTTATCCCAACAACAAGAGAAAAGTAATTGAGACACTGGCCCAAGGGTAATCCAGACCTCATGGCAGACCCTGGAGCCCACGTGGAGCTGATTCTGCAATAGTTATGGGCTTCTTGTAGTTTCCACTAAGACTTTAAAAGACAGTCTAGGGGGCCAGGGAGATAGCTCAGCAGAATAAGTGCTTGCCTGGCAAGCGCAAGGGCCTGAGTTCAATCCCCGGTTCCACCAAGAAAAAAAAATAAAATTAAATAAATAAATGATAGTCTAGAGCTGGGGAGATAGCTCAGTGGCTTAAGTACACCAGGCAAACGTAAGGTCCTGAGTTTGAGTCCGGAAGGCCATGCAGAAGTTTGCCACAGAGTTGAAAGCCCTGCAGAGAGGCTTTAATCGGATGGTACCTTGTGGAACTCTAGGGATAGGTTCTCAGCACGGACCCCAGAAAGGCGAAACAAACACAGTAGTGTGCTGCAGTATCCTGAGAAAGGACTTGTGTGCCCACAAGCAAGTGCCTGGTTCAAGGGAGTGATACGTGAACTGCAACCAGCAAAGCCATAGGGGTGGGGATGCTCAGGTCTTGGGGACCCTCCCCCCCCCCTCACTGTGCACAAGACATAGACTTGGAGCTTTAGGACTTAATAGCTGTCTTGCTGTCTCAGTCTCCCTTTGAGCCAGTTACTGCTTTCTGCTGTCCCTTTCCTCCTTTCTGGGGTGGGAACACAGATGGTGCCTGCTCAGTCAGTAGATGGCTTATGTTAATTAGACAAGTTCACAACTATAAGGAGTTTTTCTTGAGTCTCAGATGCAACCTTGGACTTCTAATTCTAGAACAAGTTAAGGCTTGGGGATTATTGGAGATGGATGAGGAATGTGGACCTTGAGGGTCAAGGGAAGAATGCTGTGGTTTGGATATGATTTAAGTGTGTTCCCCAAAGGTTCGTGTGCTTAAATTTAATCCCCATTTTAAGGCATTAAGAAGGTGGAAAGTTCATCTATGTTGTCTAGAGGTGGGACCTTTGGGGATGATTATGATTAAAGTCACCAGGCTGGTGCCCCCATGATTGCATTCTGGATGTTCTCTAAGAACAGGGAGAGAGATTTGAGGACACACACGTACATCACCTCCAAATATTCTCTTATTTCCCTTTGACTTTTCTATTCCACTGACGTTTACTACTTACCCTCTCTGTGAATTTTTCAATTTGTGCTGTCCAAGCCCACAATTTCGTCTATTATTATTATTATTTATTTGGTACAGGGTCTTGATATTCAGCTCAGACTTATAGTGATCGTCGTGTCTCAGCCTCCTCACAGTTGGGATTACACGTGTACTATGCCACCATGCCCAGTCTTGGCGGCCACCGTGGCACACCCAGAGATGCAGTACCGGGGATCAAACCCGAGTCCTTGAGGTTGCCAGGTAGGCACTTAGACCTCTGAGCTATCTCACCAGCCCCAAGTCCATAATTTTTTAAGTTTCTATATCATTACTGATAATTTTTTTTGAGGTGTTGTCATCATTCCTTCTTCTGTCTCTGAACATGCTTTCCATGGGGTCTTTGAACGTATTTATTATGTAGCCTTGTGAAGTGTTTATCCAGAAGGTTAGCTATATCCCTTCAAAGGCAATTTCCACTTCTTGCTTTATTTTCTCTCGCATATGGATCTCACACTCTGGATTGCTTATTTGTTTTCCCCATCATGTGGAATTTTTTTAGAAACAGAAGATTCTAGACAATATTTTATAGAAGATGTGAAGCGAATACTAATGCTACCCCAGGAGATGGTTGCTGCTTGCCAGAGCTTAGAAACTCCGATAACATCATCCTGTTGCTCCTGCAATGTGCAGCCACTGACACCCAACCTCAGGATCGTCTCACCTTGTTACTCTCTTTTAGCCCAGAGCGTAGGCTAGGAATTGCTTCCAGGGAAAGTAAGCCTCTTATTGGTCACAGGTTGTGCTCAAGTCCCCTTAGCCTGTAGATGTTTACCCTTTACTGTCATCTCTGTGTGCAGAATAGAAGTTGCTAGCATAGAGGTGGCAGTGCCTTCTCATGGCCCCACTTTCTGGTGTCCTAGAGGGCTGTGATGGCTCCTCTCCCAGGGTCCCTGAGAGAGGGTACAGCCTTGGGCCTGCGCTCAGCCTTCCAGGCATTCAGGAAAAACTGGGATTATTAACTCCCATGGCTTCCTGGGAATTGCCTCCCCATCAGAGCAATTGTCTTTTTATTCAGCCTTCCATCAGAGCTTGTGTGGAAGCCCCATGAGTGAGAGATGCTCCTGGAGATGCAGGGTCTGCGTGGGC
>NW_004524635.1:3496603-3504722 GCF_000260255.1 Octodon degus
AGCCAGACCAGGAGGGCCCGCCCTGGGGTGTGACTGATTCCACCCATAGGGCATGACAGGCAGCCCCAGAGTGATTGAGCACCAAAAAGTGTATACAAAGGAGTTGAGGAAGGCTTCCCCCGGCCTGGTCCCCAGTCCCGCTTCCTTGGAGAAGTCCCAGTCTTCCTCACACCACTTCAGAGGAGCTTGATCTCTGCCGTGGAGCGCCGGTCTTCACAGTCATAGAAGGAAGAGAGAGGCTTGATGGACCCCGCAGCTGTTGCTCCTGCTCTGCTCTTCGCTGTTTTCTGCCGTGTGCCACTCTGCATAGGAGCCAACCGAGTAGGGGCTGAAACCTCCACAAACTGTGAGCTGACTAAACCTTTCTTTCCTTAAGTTTGGGTGTCTGGTATTTTGTCCCAGCAATGAGTGAAAAGTAACCAAGACAGAACCTCAACTCTATTAGTGAGTGACCTGGGTCCTGGGGCCCCCGTGTGCTCAAGCTGCTTCATCTGGAATAGAGTTTCTACCCTATAAGCAGGTGAGGTCGCTTCTGGGCTGTACTTCCCGAAACCGAGCTCCTACAGCACAGGATGAGGGGCCACGGCAGCCCCTCGGGGTGAGACCATAGCCTCAAATGGGGGGCTGGGGAGGAAGGAGGCGTCACCTGGGCAGAGAAGAGGGTCCAGTGCCAGGTGCCACTTCGCTGATATGCAGCTGAGGATGCAGCAGGGAGGGAGCCTTGAGTGGCTCACAAGGTGCATTTTTCTTGCTAAGGCCTGATAGATTTGGGGAAGAAGTTAATTAATATTTACATGTTTATTTTAAAGATAAAAGGCAATTAAAAACACTGACATAGAATTTCAAAACAAGATAGTAGGAGAGCAACAGTGGTTAATATGTTGTGTATTGTGATCTTCAAAGTAATCGCTTAGATTACATAATCATGAAAAATTGATCACAGTATGAGCCTTTCTTTTTAAGGAACTAATAGAAATTAGTAGTATAATTATCTTAAAAATTGATCACAGTATGAGCCTTTCTTTTTAAGGAACTAATAGAAATTAGTAGTATAATCATCTTAATTATTGTGTTATTTTTTCTTTTCCCTTCTTTTCTCCTTTCCCTCATCCCAGATTTTTTTTGAGTAGTTTCTTTCCATTTCATAGTACTTATTGTACATTTCAGATTGTATTTACTCTTTGATTTTCTTACACTGTGAAGACAAGATGATGTTTACACATGTAAGTCTGATTTATTTCACTTATGAGTATGACCTCAAGTTGCACTTATTTACCAAGAAAGAGTTTATTCTTCCTTATAGCTAAGCAGTATACCCGTGTGTAAAGAGACCACATCTTTTTTATCCATTCCTTGATTGATAGGCATTAGGATTATTTCCAAGATTTAGCTATGACCGACTGCACTGCTATAAACACAAACATGTGATATTGCTGTAGTATGATGTTTTCAGTTCTCCTGGGAAGATGCCCAGGAAGAGAATAGCTGGGTTGAATGAGACCTCTAATCTTAGTTTTTTGGTTATCTCCATACTGATTTCCACAGTGACTGTACCAGTCTACAGTCCCACCAACTGTGAAGAAGGGTTTCTTTTTCCCCACAACCCCACCAGCATTTGTTTTTGATTGATTTCTTGATGATAGCCATTCTTTCTGGGGTATATCAATGTTGATTTAATTTGCATTTCTCAAATAACCAATGGTGTTAACCATCTTTTAAAAAATTAATTGCTAACTGTATTACTTCATCTGAGAAGTGTGCATTCATCTCAAATGCCCATTTTTAGATTGGGTCTTTGAATTGGAGAGGGTCTGATTTTTTTCTTCCCAATTCTTTATGTGTTCTAGATATAAGTCCTTTGAGGGACTGTTGGCAAAATATTTTCCTACTCTGTGGGTTGTCTTTTCGCTTCATTGGTAATCTCTTCGTATGTGCAGAAACTTTAATAACATAAGATCCCAGTTGTTGACTCTTTGAAGTACTTCCCATGCAGTTTGGATTTTGTTTATGAACTCTCTGTCTACACATATGTCAAAATGTGTACCAAATTTTTCTTCCAGTATGTTTAGAGTTTCTGTTTTAATATTTAGATCTTTGATCCAGTCTGACTTTAGTTTAGTGCACTGTGTTAACCATAGGTTTTGGGTTAGTCTTCCACATGTAAAGAACTAGTTTTCCCAGCACCATTTATTGAAGAGACTATCTTTCTTCCAATGAACATGTTTGGCCCCTTTGTCAAAGATAAGGTAGTTGTGTGTATTTGTAATTGTGTCCACATCTTTGAATCTGTTCCACTGATTCTAAGATCTATTTTTTTTTTGCCAGTACCATGCTGATTTTATCATAGTAGCTTTGTAGTATAATTTGAAGTCAGGGATTTTGATAGCTCCTACCTTGCCTTTGTTACCCAGGATTACTTTTGCTATTCTATGTGTATTCTGGTTTCAAATGAATTTTAGAGATATACTGATGGTATTTGCATCGGGATTACAACTAAATCTGTATACCAGTTTTGGGAATCTTGCCATTTTTGCAATGTTGGTTCTTCTATCCATGAGTCAGGGATAGCTTTTCATTTTCTGATATCTTCTTTGATCTCCTTTTTCAGAGTACTGTAATTTTCAATATATAGATCTCTTACTTCCTTTGTTAGATTGATTCCTAAGTATTCCATTTTTTTTATATTGTTGTATAGAATGGTGTTCTTTCCCTAACGTCTCTCTCACTGAGTTTATTGTTTATGTATAGAAATGCTATTGATTTTTAAATGTTGAGCTTGTATCCTGCTATGCTACTGAATTTGATTATTAAATCTACAAGTCTCCCCATGTGGAATTTATGGGGTCTTCTATATAGAGTATCATATCATCTGCAAATAATACCTTCTTTCTTGTCTATCCTTATTCCTTTAATTTTCTCTCTTGTCTAATTGCTCTGGCTAATATTTATAGAACTATATTGAATAGAAATGGTGATAGTGAACAGCCTTGCCTTGCTCCCAATTTTATGGGGAAACCATTCTGGTTTTGTCCATTTAGTATAATGTTTGCTCTTAGCTGCTCACAGATGGATTTTATCAGACTGAGGTAAAGACTGTTCTGATTTTCTATGTTTTTTGTTGTTGTTAAATCATGAATGAGTGTTGGACTTTGTCGAAAGCTTTTTCTGCATCTATTGATATGATCATGTGATTTTTGTCTTTGGCTCTGTTAATATGGTGTATTACACTTATTCATTTGCATATGTTGAATCATTCCTCAATTCCCATGATGAATCAAATCCCACTAGTCTTGGTGTATAATCTTCTTGATGATTTGCTGCAGTCTTTTTGCTAGTATCTTAGTAGGGATTTTTGCTTCTATGTTCATTAGGGAGTTCAGCCTGTATATTGGGGGGGGGGTTGTTTTGGTTTTTGTTTTGCTTTTTTGGTTCGGTCCTCCTCTGGTTTTAGTGTTAGGTAATACTTCCTTGCAATTTCAGGAAAGAATTTGAGGAGTATCTTCATTAAATTCTCCCTAAGTTTGTAAAATTCAGCCATGAGTCCATCAGGACCTAGGCTTCTCTTTGTTGTTAAGCTTTTAATTATGTTTTCAATTTCTTTAACTGATATTGGGTTCTTCAGCTTTGGTCACTCACATGTTTCTAGGCATCTTTCCATTTCTTCTGTGTTTTCCATCTTACAGAGTAAAGATTTTGGAAGTAGGTATTGATGATCTTCTGAATTTCCACAGGATCTATAGTGATTTCACACTTTTCGTTCCTCATTGCATGAATTTGAGTTTTTTATTTCCTTTTTTTTTTAAGGTTAGTTAGGAGTTTATCAATTTTATTCTTTCAAATATCCAACTTGATGCATTATTTCTTTAAATTGCCTTTTTAAAATCTCCATTGTGTTAACTACTGCTTTGAGCTTTATAATTATATACTATATAATGTTATGGCTTTAGTCTTGGCTTGCTCTTTTTTTTTCTAGAAGCTTGAGGCGCAGCATTAGGTTGTTTATTTGTGTTCATCGTTTTAATTGATGTGAGGATTCACCATTATAAATTTCCTACCTAAGACTGTTTTCATTGTGTCCCACAGGTTCCAGTATGTTGTATTTGCATTTTCATTTTATTGTAGATATTGTTTAATTTTTTCTTTGATTTCATCTGTGATCCACTGGTTGTTCAGAGAGGTGCTATTTAATTTCTATGTGTTTGTGGAGTTTTTGCAGTTTTTTGCCATTCATTTCTAATTTTATTGCACTATGGTATAATAATATACATGAGATAATTTTAATTCTTTTACATCTGCTTAAGTATGTCCTATGGCCTGTATATGGTCTACTTTAGAGATTGTCCCATGTGCAGCTGAGAAGAATGTATATTCTGATGTTGGGTGAAGTGCTCTGTAAACATCTTGTTATAGTTTGTATGTACTTGTTCCCCAAAGGCCTCACGTAAGTCATGGGGCAGACTTCTAGGGTTTATGATTAACTCATGATCCGCTGGGATTATGGATATGAGTGCTGCTGGAATTATGGGTGCAAGTACTACGCCCAGCCTGGGGCAGATAGCCTGAATGTAACATAAGGGAGACAGACTTGCTCTCTGTTGTTGTTGTGACTGCTCCTGTCCTCTTTGCTCTTGCACTTTTGCTGTTTTCTGCTGCCATGAGCTGCTGCTCTCTGCCATGTGCCAGTTTGCCTTGAGCCAGCTCAGTGTGGACTGAAACTTCTACTAACTGTGAGCTAAATAACCTTTCCTTCCTTAATTTTGGGTGCTGGGTATTTTACCCCTTCAGTGAGAGAAGAGCAACCAAGACACACCTACTAAGTCCATTTGTTCACAAACAGTTCAGCTCTGTTTTTCGTTGCTAATTTGTCTAGTTGATCTATGTCTCTGTGATAATGGGATACTAAGGTTCCCCCACTACGACTGTGTTAATACTTATTTGATTTTTCATGTCTATTAGTACTTGTCTAATATAGTTGGGTGCTCCTATATGTGGTGCATATATTTTTATAATTGTCCTCTCTTCCTCTTGATTTTTTTTTCCCCCTTAACAAGTTTTAATGACCTTCTTTATCTCTCTTGATCATTCTTGGCTTGAAGTTCACATCATATGCAAACAGAATAGTTACCCTGCTTTTTTTCTGGGTTCCGGTCACATGCAGTATTATTTTCCATCCTTTGATTCTTCAGTCTGTGAGTTTCTTTTTGAGTTGAATGTGTTTCTTGTATGCAGCATGTTGTTGGATCCTTTTTTTTATGTTAAAAGTATATCCTTTTGAAAAATATTTATTGAGTATAAATAAATGTCCTATACATTCAATATCAAGAGATATTCATTATTGATAACAAGTCAGACTGTAATACTGAAGAAACCATAGAATTAAAATGTCCACTGATGATATAGTAGTGACAATTCCATTCCAGTGCTGGACACAGTACTTTGCTCACAAGACACAACAAAATTCCATCATTAGGCCACCTATAATACCACAATAGAAAGTGGTCCTGAAACATAACATGAATAGTCTTAAAATTCTCATCTTTATATTATCAATTTATCAAGGTCACATTGAAACTGTAGAATTATACTGTCATAGAACTTATTAAAGATTCTCATCGCCTTGATTTTATTTCAGTTATTAATAAATGAAAACAAGTCAAAGACAAAGATTCTTTTTAAGTTAATCTTTCACAAGAGAAAAAACAAATTTTAATATAAAGTTTCCCCCAAGCACTGAGTTTCTTTTTCTTTTCTTTTCTTTCTTTCTTTTTTTTTTTTTTTTTTTTTGGCAGAACTGGGGATTGAACTCAGGTCCTTGCGCTTGCCAGGGAAGTGCTTATTCCACTGAGCCATCTCCCTGACCTCTCACTGAGTTTCTTAATGAAAAAAAAAATGTATAATTAACCTTTCCATTAAAGAAAGGAAAGAAAGTAAAATTTGTTTCAAACTTGGAAATATTTCCTAGTCCCAGAATATGTTTATTTTACATGATATACTTGAATGAGCCAAGTCTGTGAAGCAGGGGTCTGTGGCAATCCAGATTCATCCACCAGGACTCCATCCTCGTTTTCAGCGTCCGTCCGTGGGAACATCTTCCAGTATTGCAGGTGCAGATGCTGCCTCATCCAAGTATGAACTATCTTCATCAGCCAGCAGCTCATCACCCAGTGTATCCAACTCTGCTTCTAGGTCGTCTTCATCTAATTCTAGGGTGCTGTAACTGCACCTCAGCACTTCTTGAATTTCATTTGCATCTTCCATCATATCCTCTCATTGGTCTTGTAAATCCTCAATGTGATTGATTTTCACTTCCTTGTATGCTTTCTTCATTTCCTTTTCTCCCTGTTTCATAGCGTCAACCGTGGTCTTGGTGGCCTTCAGTGACTGGACGGTATAGTTGGCTTGTTCCATGTTAAAGGACTGTTGAGCAAGGTTGTCCCACTGCTGTTCATACATCTGCTTTTGTTTTAAAACTCGCAAAGCTTCAGGACCCTCTGTCATCTTCTTGATTTGATCCTTGTACTTCACTAGCTCAAAGTCCAGCCGGGAAATTGTCTTATCAGTAGATTCTGCCCTGCTGTCCACCATGCCAATGAAGTCAGTCAGCCTGGGCGGCGGAGTTTTGGGTTTCGCTTTCCCAAAGAATCGTTTCATCTTGGTCAGCCGCGAAGAAACCAAACACTCATTTTGTTGAATCTTGTTTCTTGGTCTGTTCTGCCAATCTGTTTCTTTTGATTAGTGAATTGAGGCCATTCACATTGATAGTTATAACTGATATGTATTAGATTGTCTTGTGTTATTTTCCTGCTGATGGTTCCCTGCTTTTCCCCTCTGTTTCATTGCTTACCTTGCCTGGTGCTTTCTTTCTGTGGTTCTTAAAATTGTGGTCATTTTTGTATCTGTCTAGAATGTTTCAGTTCTCTCTCTCTCTCTCTCTCTCTCTCTCTCTCTCTCTCTCTCAATGGCTTTGAATATCCCATTCTTATGCTGAATTTCTGGGATATTTATTGTGTGAACACAAATTTATTCTGGTTAAAGCTAATCGGAGTTCTACCTACCTCACTTATTGCTATTGCTATGTCACATTCTTTTCCCATGCTTAGGAAATCTTCTGCTATTACTTCTGCAAATAGTCTTTTTTATGTCATTTGTGCTGGCATCTGTTAATCTTTTTTTTTTTTTTTTTTTTTCTCGCGGAACCAGGGATTGAACTCAGGCCCTTGCCCTTCCAGGGAAGCGCTTATTCCACTGAGCCATCTCCCCAGGCCCACCTATTAATCTTATATATTGTTTTTCTTTGCATCATCTCGTTTTTTCCTGATCCCTTGTTAGCTTTAAGAGATCTTTCCTTTTCTGATGGTTAGTCACAATCCTGTCTTCAAGGTCTGAAAGTCTATCTTCTATTTCATTCAAGTGGGTCTGCCATCATTTCAGGGAATCTTTAACTTCCTGGATATCTGTTTGCATCCATTTTATGTATTCTATCTCTTGCCTATATTTGTCATTCATTGTTTCCAGCACTTTCCTATGTTCCTCTATTTTTTAAAATCTATGTGTACTCTAGATTTGGTGAGCAATTCTTTTATTATGGTGATCGTTTTATTTTTTACCTGAGAGATTATTTCAGATCTGATTTCATCTATAGCCTCCTAGGGTTGTTTCTTTATTTCAATTGCTATCATTTCTGAAATTTCAGGTGTGTCATTTCCAATTTTTTCTATGTTGATGTCTCTTCAACTTGTTCTGGGTGGGCTGGAGGTCTGGTATTGCATTGTATTCCTTTGTGCTGACATTTTCTATTTCAAAATACATTTTTACTTTGACTTCTGTGATGATCCTTGTCAGTTTGGGTAGTAGGCAGCTATATCACTACTATCAAGTCCTCTCTAGGAAAGGTCTGTTCTTCAGGGCAATTGTCTGTATATTAGAGATTCTTGGTTTGTGTCTTTCCCCAGATCCTGCCTTCCTAATTATTTGTGAGTGGCATCTTGTTTTCTGTTTGCCTCTCTCCTCATGTGTAGGGCTGTGCTGAGGTTATTACCCCAGTGCTTCCCAATATTGTTACCCAAGGGAGAATAAGTGGTTACAACAGATATGACATCCAGCTATAGTAGTACAATTG